>NC_143216.1:4282141-4588008 GCF_030267445.1 Bombyx mandarina
AGGAATCCGTCCGACCGGGGACACATCAAAGGAAAAAGTAAATTGTTATTTTTATTTAATTTCGATCATTTTCATATTCATCTACCTTTTAAACCTTCTCTGGACTTCCACAAATAATTCAAGACCAAAATCAGCCAAATCGGTCCGGCCGTTCTCGAGTTTTGGCGATACTAACGAACAGCAATTAATTTTTATATATATAGATATCGTATCTTAAATGAGTGCAGTAGAATGGCCTCGAGCAGGGAGAGATGGCGGGACATCGTGAAACGCATCAAGTCTGCCCCCTCCAACATACATGACGATCACGACCACTCTGTCGAGAGTAACACGATTAAAAAGAAGAAGAATGTTATTTTTAAGATTTTTATATTTGATAATTTTCCGTGATCACTCAGAGATTACATTGGTAATTTTTAATACAAATTTACACAGTACAAATCTGTATGAGCGACAGTTATCTTCGAATTAATTTCAGAACAAAATGTTGCCATTGAAATGAAAACAAATTCACGAGAATTTACATAACGTTCCCTAAACGGCTGTAACTCACCTATTTCCTACTTTAGTACAAAAAGAAACAGCGCCCGTTCGAGATGTAAAAATATTAATAAAAAAATATAATGAAAGCGAGGCTGAAAGGGAAACATCATTTGAGCGGGCTGAGCGCAAAGATATTAGGTCGGAGGCAAAACGGCGCGGCATAACATTGCCGGAATAATTTCGACGCCAAACAATGTTACTTTGTCCGGCTAACGGCTACCAAAAGGTTTTTTATATAGCTTTCCTTGCTCAGTCTAAGGGTTCGTAAAGAGAAGACAATGTGTTCAACGTACGTGTAATCATGGTAAGTGTCATCTTTAGTGAGGCTCCAAACCACGTTTTGTTTGTACTCCTAATGCATCCTATTTTGTAACGTTATATTTAGTAACCACTTTAATTAGCTGTTATGCATCACACTCAAAGAGTTTATTAATAAAACGTTTTTTATGCTTCGAAAACAATGAGGCGATAACGTTTCTCCGCGAAGGTGACGTGATACTTATTTTAATGGCAACAAGTATCAATTTATCTTGATGATTGTATAAATTGCTTTTTATAATTATTTGCCTCAATAAAACGAAATTAACATTTCAATAGACTCTTGGCGTTACGATGGAATATACGTATTTTTGAAGTGAAACTTCTTTAGAATCGTTGTGATTTCAAACTCGATGAAACGAAATGAAAAAATAATTGTGCTGCGATTGCCTTGCCGGAGCAGCTCCGAGCGGCGCCGAAAAATCACGAAGCGCTCCACAAGGTCTCGCGTCCCCGACTGGTTTAGTGTGTTTTTGACGTCCGACCGACGCTGTCGTGGCTCTCGGAGTGCCCTGAGATACTTTTATTTCTATTGAGTTTGTTACCAACAAATGTCGCTGCACGTTAATTGAACAATTCCTGAATCGCGGTGACGAGATGTTACACAGTTGGTAGCCGTTCTCGTGTTTCTCTTGCTAAATTATACTTACCTGGCGTAGGGATACCGTGATCATGAAGGCGGTTCCCCCAGGGTGAGGCTGCTCCATTTCACTGCGGAGTGGTTGACCCTTGCGATTATTTTTATTTTTCATATTTCACACACATTTTTTGTTTTTTTTACATTCTTTTTTTTATTTATGAATTTTCAAGTTGTCATTTTGCCCAAGTAAATTCCAAAAGAAGTGTCCCATCTACTTAATCCGGCGTTCTTGAATCAGCATTCAGTTACTGTAATTGCCGTTTGCGGTGAAATGAATAAAACATTTGCTTACTTAGATTCACTGTATTCGATTCTGGTTAACATATTTCTTGTTTAATGGAGATAAACTGTGAATATATGCTTAGTTTCTCTTTTTTGTTGTGGATAGAAGCAGGGTTTCGTTGAAATTAAGATTAAGGGGGTGCTGACTGGAAGCTTTTCTCAGAATATATGTTTTCTGTTCACCTAACAACGTTTTAGAATCTATACTTAATATTATAAACCTGAAGAGTTTGTTTGTTTGAACGCGCTAATCTTAGGAACTACTGGTCCGATTTGATAAATTCTTTCAGTGTTAGATAGCCCATTTATCGAGAGCCTTCCTCGATAGGCTATAACATCACGCTAAGACCAATGGAAGTCGGTTAAAAAGCGTGATTTTGGTACCTTAAATAACTCCTTAACATTCTATATTTAAAAATATTTTCACTTACTACGTAAATGAAGAGGCGGGTAAAATTTTGCGTTCTGCCAAAGTAACTTTTTAAAGTAATTCCACGTGGACGAACTCGCGGGCAAAAGCTAGTAAAGAATATGTGAAGATCGTAAAAATAATATGTAAACCTCAATCAGCAGTTAGCATTAGTATTATACTTAAATTATTTAATGACCGTCTGGTGTAGTGGTAAGTGACATGGTCACTACACAAGGGGGTCGCGGGTTCGAATCCCGCCAAGGAAAGATATTTGTATGATAAATATAAATGTCTTTTCCAGGGTTATGGATGTATATTAAATATATGTATGTGTATAATAAAAAATCTTACATTTATTTCCGTTATCTGGTACCTGTAACACAAGTTCTTTACGAACTTAGCACGGGACCAGTTAACGTGGCGTGATTGTTAGTAAATATTTATTTATTTATTATTGCCCAAGAACCGGGTAATACTAATTTAGGGAGGCCGTCCCAGAATAGCTGGGCGTCTTGGGCCTGACGTGGGAGAAGCTAGAACAGACTGCCCAAGACAAAAGTAAATGGAAGGATTTGATTCAAGCCCTATGGAAGCAGGAAAAAAAAAAAAAAAAAGGGAGGTGAGGGTAATAGGAAAGAAAAAAAGAAGAAAGACTCGAGAACAGGAACTGTAATTTATTTATGATTATGAAATAACACAATGAAGAAGAAAATAAGATGGCAGATTTTCTTCCTACTTACTTGACACTTATCGTTCTATTTTGGGTAATTCACGCTATATCTTTATAAATTAAGCCTATGTGCTATTTTGATGTGTCAGTTATTTAATTGTAAAGTTTAATCAAAATCCATCCAATACTTTTTACGTGAAAGAGTAACAAATATACATCCAGAAACTCTTACAAACTTCCGCGTTTATAATATTAGCAGGGTTATCGTAATTGTACATTCTACATAAAAAACCATATGTAAAATAAGATATTGACGACGAGAATTAGATTTTAGGTTTCTCGGTAAACAAGGATGATAATCAAGTAATTTTGGCGAAAATTGATAGAGGTCTATATCCAGCAGTGGACGTCTGTGAACTGATAATGATGATGATATAAACAAGGACACAACTTAACTATTCTAATTAACTGTATAATTTAGGAATCTCGTAAAAGTTGATTGTAAGACAACTGATTATTTGTACATTGTAAATTCTACTTTTGAAATATATTCTTGGTCAAAAACCAGTCGCAGATAAGTTCAAATGGCCTTCACTTGTACCAACTTTGATTAATCACAAATAATCGTTACCTCATTTGTTTTAATTCAAAAAGAATAATAATATAATCATGGAAGGAATAAAACAACCAACTCTTTTGAAACACTAAGCTACTAACTCAATTCACGTGGTACATTTCTAAACAAAATGAAATGAATCAATAAAACATTAACGACAAAGACACCTTTCTTTGTAGGCATATATCTATAAAATGAAAATCAAATAAAAATGGAATACAAAATTTTGAAAATCCAGTGACAAATTCAAGTTGGGAAAATTTGAATTCGTGTCGGATGTAGAGACAGATGTCGTTTAGCAGCACCGGTGCGCGAATACACAGCCTGTTTTAAATATACATACAGAAATATACTACTTTATGCTTATTTAATTTGAAATCCAGGGCGGAAATGTTCCGTTTCCAAATTGTACACAAATATGTGTCTGTTTTCCGAGTATTTGTTTGAATGAGACTAACTTGTCGTTGTGGTTCGTCGTATTAGCGGCAGGTTAGTTCTTTGATTACCTAGTTCTAATCTTTTAAAAAATTAAAATAACCCGATTAGGATTTTAAGCAACGTAATGATTCTAATAAAATATCGTGACTATCGATCATTATTTAAAAAAATGGGTATTGCTTTTATGTGTATAATTAATTCATCACAATTTTATTTCGTTCTAATCTTTGAATTAACATTCTCGTCACAAAACAAAATATTTGAACTCGCCGATTTAGGTGGCAAAACCCAAGCTTGTACTAAGAACGGAGCAAATAACAAAAATAATTAGGATATATTTTATGTTTATGACTGAAGAAAAAATATCATAAAAAGGAATTTAAATAAAAAAATCTCGCTTAAAGCTCAGTCTATTTGATACTTCTAGACTATGTCCTTTATGATTCATTTTTCATTTTTTATTAAACCAATAAAAGTTTGTAACAATAGCAAAAAAACTTTGGGAATTAACTCTTAATTAATGCGATACCAACGGACAGCATTTCAATTTTGCTCATAAATATCTATAATCTTCGATAGCGTTAGTGTCACATGATCAAATTAATGTCATTGCTAGGGTAGTTTGACACGAACGGCGCGTGATGAGAGCCCTGTGGCCCCAATGTGGCTCTATTGACAAATGACTCAAGTACTCCCTAGTTTAGGCTGATAACACATTTATGGGCCTGTAAACTAAAAAAGTGGGAGGCAAAGAAGGGTCTACACTTGTAATTTTAGCTACACACGTATTCAATGAATACATATAAACCTAGTATTTGGGAATTACGAAATTTACTTTTTTGAAAGTGAATCCAATGATGACGTCAACAAAAACTAGATACTGCGGTCATGCTTTAACGAATACCTTGTCATGTAGCCCTTTGATCTCATGTGGTTTTCTTTCAGAATATCGGACAGTCAAAGCGCCCCATTGGAAGTATTCAACAAATGAATTAAAATGAGAGTTCTAAATATATAATAATACTAGCTGACCCGGCAGACTTCGTAGTGCCTCAATCGGTAAATAAAATTAAAAATTACCTAAAGACCTAAGCTTTTGTATAAAATAAACTTAAAACAAACAAAAGGAATCCGTCCGACGGGGGACACATCAAAAGAAAAACAAAATTGTTTTTTTTTTTTTTCCGAGGATTTTCATATTTATGTTATGTTAATAACGAACAGCTATTCATTTTTATATATATAGAAGATAGAAGATAATTATGATAGCATATAATAGCAGGGGTTATTTATAATAGCAGGAGCACAGATAAGAATATCACGAATTATGTGAAATTGATAGTAGTAAGTTATCATAGCTTGAAGAAATTTTTCACTTCAATTAGCATCACCGTCAATGAAAACGTGTTCATTAATATTCAAATAAGAATTTTGTCGTTTTCGGAATTGAAAATGAAAAAATACTGTACGTAGCATGCATGCCCAGCCTAATGTTCCTTAGTATCAACAAACAACGTTTTACTATAATTAACTGATGTGATTAATCGTGCTGTGTGCACCCAACGATTTCTGTAATGGACTGTTTTGATCACGAATTTTAAAGTTTAAATCTGTTAAGAGATATAAGAATTTTATTAAATGATCTCGTTGGTGTAATAGTCTGTGAGTCTGAATAAAGGGATTTGGGTCAGTTTGACTGAAATGTGTATGTTATAAGCGATCATAATTATAGATCAGGTACACATTCATTGTGTTCTTATATTTAATATTTGTGTATTAAAATGGTCATTTAATAAATTTAGTATATTGGATAGTAATTATTTTTCTTTTAATTTATCAAACAATTTTATTTTTCTCATCACCTTTGACGGATAGGGTATGTCTTAGGCATTTCATCTACTAAGATACAATGGTGTACATGAAGTTGTAATATTTAAATAAATTAATTTAAAATATTCAAAATTTCAAGTAATACCGGTGGTAGATACAACAAAATCTTTTTCTGCCGCAAAGCAGTGATACGCTCAGGTCTTGAAACAGATGAGGCAGACGAGAGATCAGCTAAGGCTATAAGACTTCTTCATGTCTTAATACGAGTGAATTCTAATATCTATAGGTTCCGTTCACCGCTTAACATGAGTTAGGTCGTCGATCGTTCACAAAATGTGATTTGGGCTTCCTACCACCAAGTTCAAACGAGGATTGTAGAGAGTACTCAACGGTAAGCAGCGGCTTGGCTCTGCCCCTGGCATTGCTGAAGTCCATGGGTGACGGTATCTAACCACACACCAGCAGTTGGGGCCTGTGGGTATCCTCGTCTGCCTACATGGGCAATCAACCAAAAAGTTGATGGTGGTGTGCACGTCCTGGTATCCGGGCTTTGGTAATATCTGAACATCAGATGAAACGTGATCTATTGATCTACGGTATGCCTACGGCAATAAATAATATTTTCGCCTTGAAAAAAAAAGCAGTAACACAATATTCTTTTCATATTTCACGACGGACCTTTTTCGCAATTCGTCACAAAGCATTTGAATTTTTCATTCGGATTCTCAACGGATATTCTATTCATACGTACGATCGTAATTCCGCAAAGTTTCGCGAGATCCCGTATGAAATAATCAAACGATCGTGTAGGCGGGGCGAGAACATATGGCCATCAATAATGTATGAGTTCCAAAGCGACAAAGTATCAAGACAAACATGATGCTACGTGTACCGACAGTGTCGACCAAGAGGTTCATTTGCAGACAACGCTGAATGTGGACGCTGTTTGGAATCAGCAGCGCATAGGATTAGGAATGTGCTGAGCTGAATCGAAGTTCGGGATCAATAAATGTAGTTTGGTGAATTCGTTTGTTTTATGAAAACGTGTCTGTGATCAGTGGTAGATCATGGCTTAATTTCAAGCTGTAGGCGCCATACGTATATGTTATGTTCCATGTTTAAATGTCCCTACTAATAGCTTAATAATACTAATACTGATAGCGCCTCGTCGTGTAGGGCAAAGTAGAAGGCACCAAACCGCGTGGAAGGTTGCCCATGCGACCGACCAGATCAATACGGCAGTTGACGGCTGTGTGCATGAGTGTACCAGGATCACCACAAACCGGGAGAAGTGACGATTGTTCGTGAGGCGCATAACATCTGCCCACAGCAATGTGATGTTGAATGACGACCACGACCGCTCTGACAAGAGTGATACGACAAAGGACTAAAGCTAAGACGTTCCGTGTATTCGTAGCCAGCAATGCAATTATGCCTTTTAAATTTTTTCTAAGAAAATACCTATTTAAAATGGTTCCACGAATGATTTATGTCATATATTGTACAATTGTATTTTTAGTGATCAGTGGTAGAGTCTGTTGTGAGTGTCATCACCGTGCATATATCGGCACGAAGGCAATGACGGATTCCGGTATTGTATTAGGGGTGGAGCAGCCGTTATATAAATCAATTAAATCTTCCATTTCATGTCCAAATGTGGATTGCGGCATGTACATTTTGATCTGTAAGGACGCTTTAATCGGGCAATCTTATCTGTATTGTCGGGGTTTTTGTGATGGCGCTGTGGGTCTCCATTGTAGGTTTTATCAGACATGACAGGTTGCATGTTAGTCACGGACTCTGCTAGGTATTTTACAATAGGGTTTTTTTTTATTGCCTAAATGGGTGGACGAGCTTACAGCCCACCTGGTGTTAAGTGGTTACTGGAGCCCATAGGCATCTACAACGCAAATGCGCCACCCACCCTGAGATATAAGTTCTAAGGTCTCAAGTATAGTTACAGTGGTTTGCCCACTAACGTGAAGAAAGTGGTTTGAAACTTTCTGTTTGTGTCATCTTTCAGTCGTCTCCATTTGGGACAGTGCTTCTTAGGTACAATAGTTCAAGTCTTAATTTTCATTATGATAAAATGGTTAATAAAAAATATCCTTGTGCTTATCAACACGACTTTCTCACAAACAAACTCATGTTCGAGCTAAATGTTGCCAATAATTTAGATGAAATCGCCAGATCTTATCGAATAAATCGCTGCAGAGAACTTGGTCGCAAAGCAGTCGCGACAGAACGTGCATTGCATGTCTAATGTCGGAAGGCGGATTGAATGAAAGTATTGTTCGGGAACGGATAAAATGAAAAAACGAACATTAAGGTGGGGGTACAACGTCTTTCAAACACAAGTACAGCGGTCCCCGCAGTCAAATTGAATAAGTTTCCCCGTGGTGCATTGTTATTGAGCATTCCGATGTCTAATGTGATCGAACAAGGGAGAAAGTTGTTTCTGAACATTTGCTGTATTTAAGTGGATAAGTTCACGTATTAAGTGGTTCTTGAAGTTCAAAGAGCTAAAAACGTGCATGCCGCTAATAACATTTTGGAACGATTTATTTCAATGAAAAATAGCCCACTCCTACTTCTAGGGGCTCACATCTTAGTGTCATTGCGGAAGATTAGATTGGAGATGGCAATGGGACATTAACTGATGACTCCTTTACTATAGACAGTTGGTGGGAAAATAGTTAGCTCTATGAATTAGGCTTAGAAGGGCATCATGCGAGTATCGTAAAATGCAACTAAGACATCGCATTTACTGGACTTGTGTTGAGCCTGCCCTTATAGATGCTACTGCCTTGTCTATTTCTGCCGCGAAGTAACCAAACATTCCGCTTTCGGGGGTTTACCAGTCGTTATACTATTAACACTTCGGCTTCATATTCTAATATTGATGGTGATTTTCATGTGGTTATTTTAAGTACTCCAATGATCGCTTGAATTTCAGTAGACCGTTTGTTTCTTCGGCCATTTGAAACAACCAAAAAATAATTGCTTGATATCGAAAAGGTCGCACGCTCATGTTAGGTCAACAGTCGAACAATTGCCATACAAGATCATCTAACCTCAGTAATTTTAAATTAATTCTCTCGTCAAGACTCTTTGACCTTCCTTGGAATAGTGAGACCCAAACCAAGCTTTCTCGTGTAAAGTAGGAAGAAGTTAAATGTCAAACTGGTAATGAAAGTCAACGTCACGAGTGACCTAGAAAACTACATGACTAATTAGGAGGATCCCGTCCTTTATGTAATAAAGGCGAAAGTGCACATCGCTGTTAAGAGTTGGAACTGCAGGGTTGTGTTACAAAACTTATTCACAAATTTTAGGTAATGTTCTCGATAGTTTTATAATTTGTTGAGAATGCTTACTGTGATGCACAATAACAAGTTTCTTCAAATAATTTTAATAAACTTTTATTTAAACTTTAATTTTAGTAAACTTTTAGTAATAAAAACATTGAGAGAAGTAGTAAGTAGTATATTATAATATAACTAGTATTTCTTTCGGTTTAGAATTTGAATTTCATGCCACAACTATCATCTATTTTTCTATTGTTTGTAAACTGTTTGTAAGCTTTTACGTTTCGTTTCACACAGAACGAACTAATAGTATCTTGAGATCTAATAGCTTGTTTGAATTGGGTTTTCATCTTTAAGATAAGAGGATCCCAGGTGATACGTAGCATAGAAAAAAAACGTAATAACAGAATTCATGACAACTCATCAAAAAGGTTTGTAGAAATAATTGAATATTTTCCATTATATTTACGAATTTATATATATGGTAATTTGTAGAAAACTCAATGCAATTGAGAACTATGAACCTCGTGTATCAAAATGGGCAGCCGCCGTGTTTTATTTTGTCGGCCTAGCAATTAGATTTGCTATTGCCAGATAATTAAATATTAGGTAAGAACATTATAACTTATATCACACATTATTACTTAGGTCCTATAAAAGTAATTATATTAGTGTTTAATATCATATATCTGTATACATAATGGCACGTCCAATTGGTTCAAAATATATAGTCCTATAGCAGAAGTGACAATACAACGAGTTGCAAGTTTCCATCGTAATGGATAAACGATATGGGAACTTAAACATATAACAAAGGGATATTATTGTTTCATTTTAATATTTTAACTAACGTCAAACAACCCTAATGCCTGCGGATGTTCGGGGATGAACTTCGGGCGTCATTGATTATTGAGATGTTATCTTGCTGCAGTCGTTGAAGCTGGGTAGTTGGGAGGGATAATTGAAATGGAAGCATCTCTTAATTTCATTTCCATAGGTCGTAACTGTAACTCTTGTCCTATTCTTGAAATATTTATGTATTTACCAAGATTCTTGAACAAATTTCTTCTATACCAACGTTTTTAGATTGTTTGAAGTCTAAAGTTGATCAGAAATTTAATATCAAATAAAATTTACTTAATTTCAAAAATACATATTATGCTTTAACAAAAAGAGAGCTAGTCCTCTTATATTTAAAAATTTAGCTAATTCCATTTTTAGTATTCTGAAATCAGTTTACAATTTTAGAATAGCCTGTGTTCAATTCGTGATTTATTTTTATTTCGTTAAGCATAATTTGATGTTCCTTATGCATGCCAATGTATACGCGTTTGATACTTATCATTCGGTTACAGTTTTATTAATTGGTACGAATCGAATAATATGGAGTGTGTAACGCGTGCCCATTTTAGGGGTTTAAATAAAAAACGAATTGGAAATAATAATATTTAATATGAATACAAAAATATATTAATTGATAGATACCGATTTCATAACACTAGCGTTACTAGGCTGCACTAAAAGTATCGGGAATGGAATATTTCCACTGTTCCTGTCATATTAAAATCTTTTTAATTGAAAACTCCTTGGTTTTGAAAATCGAATACCATTTATTTATTTAAAAAAAGATTCTCGGTCTTGTCACGAGGTTTTGTCAAACTTGTTTAGTCGTTGAGAAAATGGAATTGACTCGAGAAAATTCAAGAGCGATGATTTATTATGACTTTCGAAGTGGTTTAACACAAAAACAGTGTGTTGACCGGATGATTTCTGCATTTGGTGATGAAGCCCCATCCAAAACCACAATTTATCGCTGGTTTGCTGAGTTTCAACGTGGACGTGTCAAGCTCGGTGATGATCCCCGTCAAGGTCGTCCAAAAACTGCAGTCAGCCAAGAAAACGTTGATGCTGTGCGTAAGCTGATTGAGGAAGATCGACATGTGACATATCGCGAAATTCAGGCAACTTTAGACATTGGCATGAGTCAAATACAAATAATCTTGCATGAACAATTAGGTGTAAAAAAGTTGTTTTCCCGATGGAAGCCGCATTCGCTCTGTGAAGAGCAAAAAGCGGCTCGCGTTACTTGGTGCGTCAGAACTCTCGAAAGATTCCACGCAGGATCCTCAAATGCTGTATACAACATTGTATCAGGTGACGAATCCTGGATATACGCGTACGAACCCGAAACAAAAAACCAGTCACGAGTTTGGGTGTTCGAAAATGAGTTAAAGCCAACAAAAATTGTTCGTTCACGGAGTGTTGCAAAAAAATGGTGGCCACGTTTGTCTCCAAAACCGGCCATGTTACGACTATTCCTCTTGAGGGACAAAGAACGGTTAATGCAGAATGGTATGCTAGCATTTAATTTTGTTTGCCACAGGTCGTTTCTGAACTCCGTAAAGAGAACTGCAACCGCCGCATCATCCTCCATCACGACAATGCGAGTTCTCACACCGCGCACACAACAAAAGAGTTTTTAGAGCAAGAAAACATAGAATTATTAGACCATCCGCCGTACAGCCCCGACCTAAGCCCTAATGATTTCTATACTTTCCCTAAAATAAAGAATAAATTGCGTGGACAGAGATTTTCATCACCTGAAGAAGCTGTGGACGCCTACAAAACGGCCATTTTGGAGACCCCAACTTCCGAATGGAATGGTTGCTTCAATGATTGGTTCCATCGTATGGAAAAATGTGTCAAATTTCGCGGAGAAAACTTCGAAAAGCAATAAATACATTTTTAAATAGTAATGTTGTGTCACTTCGTTAATTCCCGAAATTTTCAGTGCCACCCTCGTATGCGATTTACGACCATGTGTGAAAGGCGAGTTGATAGTATACAAAACTATAACTAAAATTCTATTCTGCCGAGTCGAAATTTGTAAGCGTTCCAAAAGGCTCATGATGACAACCCAAAAAGAAGAGCCTTGTCAATAAACACCAAGTCACACATAGTGTTAGATACATATTTTAATAAGAGCGCGTCCACATAAACAATATTTTTGGTAAATACGGTAAATACAAACATCGAACACAATAAACAATTAATGATTTGTATTTCATTGAACGGCTTACCGGTGCGTCGTCAGGACGAAGGAACGCGTCAAAACACTATGATATATAAAGGAGACCCATGGCTTCATGCCAGCCTTGGACATCGGTACATACGAATTTTAAGAACGAACAACTTTTTACACTTCTTTCAACAACTTTGCTAACCTATGTTGTTTACTCTACTAACGTATTTGATTTCTTGAAAAAAATAATTGTTAAAGTGAAACTTTTATTACATCGTCTCAAATTTTTCGTCTGTGTGTTGCATGTCGCGTGACGGCCGGCCGCGGAATAGGGATAAAGTGAAAGGCGCTCGTCAGAGCACCCAAAGCCAATATGGCGGCGCTTATAGTTCGCCGCAGCTGACCGTGTAGTGTATAGACTATTACTCATTTGTGCTATTTGCCCACGCTATTTGTTTGTTTTTGTCAGTGTTTAATGTAAATGTTGTTTGTCAGAGTTAAATGTCTATAATGTGAAAAAAAGTTTCATTTTTACCGTAGTTTCATAAAACCACACAATCCTTTTTTTATATGTTTGTCGAACTGAATTAATCACTCAGAAAACTCAACTATAGCTTCTATTCCACGGCGAAGGAATAATAACGTGTAGTAATAATTAATCAAAGCCGCAAAACTTTAATTTGCGTAATTACTGGTGGTAGGACTTCTTTTGAGTTTGCACGGATAGGTACCGCCACCCCGCCTGATTCTGCCGTGAAGCAGTAATGCGTTTCGGTTTGAAGGGTGGGGCAGCCGTTGTAGCTGTACTTGAGACCTTAGAACTTATACCTATATCAAAGTGGATGGCGCATTCGCGTTGTGGATATCTATGGGCTTCAGCAACCACTTAACACCTCTGTGAGCTCGTCCACCCATCTAAGCATTTCGGTTTGAAGGGTGAGGCAGCCGTTGTAACTATACTGAGGCCTTAGAACTCATATTTCAAGGTGGGTGGCGGCATTCACGTTGTAGATGTCTATGGGCTCCAGTAACCACTTAACATCAGGTAGGCAATGAGCTCATTCACCCAGCTAAGTAATATAAAAAAGGCACAATAAAAAATATTATGTTAAATAATGTCAGAATGTAATGAATGCCATGCCTTGTTATTTTAGTATACATTTGATTGTTGAAAGTAAACATGAATATTAATTGAAACCAAATAAAATGTTGGCTATAGAAACGGACCGTGAATGGTTTGTGGATCCAAATATAAATTCATTTTGGAAACGAGAGTAGCACACGGAATCGATGTGTGCAGTTTTGGCCCCGGAACCTGTTTTCAACTCATAACGGAATTGCAGTTCGTATCCTTTTCGACGTATAGGTACGTATTGTTTTCAGTAAGTAATCTGTGCGTTCTTACATCGAAGTATTTGTGCAGTAGTTTTTTCATAAAGCCCCTTTTTTATTCTATACACAGATTGTTTTTTTCTCCCTCTTTTATCGCATACATGGGTGTACGAGCTCACAGGTCACCTGGTGTTAAGTGGTTACTGGAACCCATAGACATCTACGACGTAAATGCGCCACCCACCTTGAGATATAAGTTCTAAGGTCTGAGTATAGTTACAACGGCTGCCCCACCCTTTAAACCGAAACGCATTACTGCTTCACGGCAGAAATAGGCAGGCTGGTGGTACCTACCCGCGTGGACTCACAAAAGGTCCTACCACCAGTAACAGTAAGTCCCTACCTATTCGCTGGTAGCCTAAGAGGCTATTTCAACTACGCCCGGACGGGTAGGTGAGCTCACGGGTTCAACCTGAGAGAATTTGCTAACACTACTCCTAGCAAGAGCAGTGATAAGCAGAATCTACAACCGCATCGGAATCGCGACCCACTGAGAAGATCCGGCGAGAAACTCGTGGGCTGTGTCTATGGGTTAGTTCACTCGTCGTAATCGGCGAGTTTGACGAGGACAATGACTGGTGCTTGAGAGGTCTAAAAGCACCTTGAGTGAATTCAGAGGATCCGACAAGATATGTTTCGGGTGAGGGCGGCTTTTTTTTTAGGACTTAAGGATTACCGGTGGCCCAGTCAGCATAATCTCAATTTTAAATTGCAATGGCTTCACCTACACATTTCAAACTGAAATTACTGCTTCGCGGCCAAAATAGGCAGTTTGGTAATACCTACCGATGCAGACTCACAAGACGCCCAGTTATTTATTTTATTTTATTGGAAAGTGAAGACAGTAATTTTTTCTCATAACTGGTGGCAGGACCTCTTGTGAGTCCGCATGGGCAAGTAGCACTACCCTGTCTATTTCTGCCGTGAACCAGTAATGCGTTTCGGTTTGAAGGGCGGGGCAGCCGTTGTAACTATACTGAGACCTTAGAACTTATATTTCAAGGTGGGTGATGCATTTACGTTGTAGATGTTTATGGGCTCCGGTAACCACGTCACACCAAGTAAGCTCGTTCAACCATTTAAACAATAAATAAATAAAAATATTGTTTCACAAATAATTCTCTTTGATTTTGAAATGCACGGAGTTTGAATAGTTAAATAAAAAAATAAATCTTCGTTTTATTCCGATTTCCTGTACCGATACTAACATGTTATAGGCCAGAATGATGTGAGCCGAAATCAATGGCTTCCACAATCCTTTCTAATTCAAAATATTCCAGTTTGAAAAGCATTAAGAAGTCTTTGATCTCGAAATTGGGGTAAAATTCTCGGAATTATATTTACGAGCTTTGATAACTTTTTTTTAATTGCTTAGATGGGTGGACGAGCTCACAGCCTATCTGGTGTTAAGTGGTTACCGGAGCCCATAGACATTTACAACGTTTCTGCGCCACCTTGAGATGTAAGTTCTAAGTTCTCAGCATAGTTACAACGGCTGCCCCACCCTTCAAGCCGAAACGCATTACTGCTTCACGGCAGAAATAGGCGGGGTGGTGGTACCTACCCGCGCGGACTCACAAGAGGTCCTACCACCAATAATTACGCAAATTATAATTTTATGGGTTTGATTTTTATTACACGATGTTATTCCTTCACCGTGAAAGTCGATTGTAAGGTTTATTGTAAAATAATTAAAACAAAAATAATAAAATGTATCATGTTAAACTTAAGGCAATTATCGGCTTGTCAAATATCAACACTGTTAGTGGGAGCAATGGCAGTAGTGGGGACGGGATATAATAAAAAAGGCGGTAGTCTGAAAAAACGGGACAGAAATCAGTGTATTGAGTAGTGAGCAGATATCTAAAGATTGTACAAGTGGAGTTACAAATAAAGCAGTATTAAGTGAACTATTGCAATCTGTGTATTTATTTACTGGCTTTGGAGTATAATTTTACACGATCGTGAACATAACTACAATAAACGGGGCTTACAAAGAGTCCGTTGGGAGCATACGTAAAATAAAATGAAAACGCCACATAATGAGGGGCAAGTCGGTACGTCATGCCGGAAGCTGCGCGCCGTTTCTGTTTATGTCGGCCGATCATCGCCGGACAAGTACCATCCGGTTCCCATTACCGTGCTCACGTAACGCCTACTGCCGTACCTACCGATGTCGCTCGCCTTTCCGGACCACGTTTGGAATATCCGAAGCCGGGATGTCGGTGTTAGTGGCGCATTAAACCGAACACACGGATATTTGTGTTTGTGTAAAGGCTTTTTTACGATTTGTAGGTACATAACCTCGTTTTTTTTTTTATTGCTTAGATGGGTGGACGAGCTCACAGTCCACCTGGTGTTAAGTGGTTACTGGAGCCCATAGACATCCACGATGTAAATGCGCGACCCACCTTGAGATATAAGTTTTATGGTCTCAGTATTGTTACAACGGCTGCCCCACCCTTCAAACCAAAACGCATTACTGCTTCACGGCAGAAATAGGCAGGGCGGTGGTATCTACCCGTGCGGACTCACAAGAGGTCCTACCACCAGTGATACCAGCGATAACTATCACTTGATATGTGTATATGGGCGCAAACGCCACTATTGACGATAATTAACATGATTTATAGTTTAGTTTATTATATTATGTTATTATTTATTGATTTATTATTAATAAAATTCAACGGCTATTCTACCATATTTAATATTTAGTAGACACTGTTTTGTTGTGAAAATGTTCAGAATATGTTTAATCTTTATTTTATTGGTTAAAAACACAAATGACAATCAAAATAATCAAATAAAGCATAAATATAATAATAAATTATGTTATAATTAACATTAATAATTTGGTTAAGTATTGTAATTGTTATGCAAATCATCTTGTTGGCGCCACCTAACGAGGGCGGCACTGAAAATTTCGGGAATCAACGAAGTGACACAACATTACTATTTAAAAATGTATTTACTGCTTTTCGAAGTATTCTCCGCGAAATTTGACACATTTTTCCATACGATGGAACCAATCATTGAAGCAACCATTCCATTCGGAAGTTGGGGTCTCCAAAATGGCCGTTTTGTAGGCGTCCACAGCTTCTTCAGGTGATGAAAATACCGTCTAGGCAATTTATTCTTTATTTTAGGGAAAGTATAGAAATCATTAGTGCTTAGGTCGGGGCTGTACGGCGGATGGTCTACTAATTCTATGTTTTTTTGCTCTAAAAACTCTTTTGTTCTGTGCGCGGTGTGAGAACTCGCATTGTCGTGATGGAGGATGATGCGGCGGTTGCAGTTCTCTTTACGGAGTTCAGAAACGACCTGTGGCAAACAAATGCTAGCATACCATTCTGCATTAACCGTTATTTGTCCCTCAAGAGGAATAGTCGTAACATGGCCGGTTTTGGAGACAAACGTGGCCACCATTTTTTTTGCAACACTCCGAGAACGAACAATTTTTGTTGGATTCGTACGCGTATATCCAGGATTCGTCACCTGATACAATGCTGTATACAGTATTTGAGGATCCTGCGTGGAATCTTTCCAGAGTTCTGACGCACCAAGTAACGCGATCCGCTTTTTGCTCTTCACAGAGCGAATGCGGTATCCATCGGGAAAACAGCTTTTTTACACCTAATTGTTCATGCAAGATTATTTGTATTTGACTCATGCTAATGTCTAAGATTGCCTGAATTTCGCGGTATGTCACATGTCGATCTTCCTCAATCAGCTTACGCACAGCATCAACGTTTTCTTGGCTGACTGCAGTTTTTGGACGACCTTGACGGAGATCATCACAGCTTGACACGTCTACGTTGAAACTCAGCAAACCAGCGATAAATTGTGGTTTTGGATGGGGCTTCATCACCAAATGCAGAAATCATCCGGTCAACACACTGTTTTTGTGTTAAACCATTTCGAAAGTCATAATAAATCATCGCTCTTGAATTTTCTCGAGTCAATTCCATTTTCTCAACGACTAAACAAGTTTGACAAAACCTCGTGACAAGACCGAGAATCTTTTTTTAAATAAATAAATGGTATTCGATTTTTAAAACCAAGGAGTTTTCAATTAAAAAGATTTTAATATGACAGGAACAGTGGAAATATTCCATTCCCGATACTTTTAGTGCAGCCTAGTATTATTAGGCTGGATAATAATAATGTTAGTTTATGTTAGTTAAAAGTAATTTATGTAAAATAAATTAATGTCAGAGTCATGTAAAAATTACTAAAATATTTATTGTGAATATTAAACTACATTTTGAATTGTTTCATAGTAATTCCATTTGTTTCTATAAGTGATGCTGTGGTTGCTATAACCAACAAAAAATGGCTAATTGTGTAAAAACTAAGATACGGATTTTGAATTGTATTGAATTTTCATTGTAATAGATCTTATGTGTGAAAACCCTGGCGTAATGCCCACATGTATATTATATAAGTGTTTTGGAATATTTTATTTCTATTATCAGCGAATTATTATGGTTATATAATTGCATTAGGGCCATGATGAAATCAGTAAATTTATCGAGCTTCGATTTCTTAAAAGAATGCTACAATGGCTCGTGCCCTCCATCTTATTGCGTGACATCTAAGTTTAAAGATACCATCGACATTGTCTTAGTCTCTTAAAAATATGTTTTTTACTGTAGTTTGGTACGGTAGAATTCAAATTCAATGTTTCGCATTAACGTATTTTTTTAAGGAGCTGTTTGAATTGTTAAATTTTAAAGATTTATATGATTTTTGGAACGAAGTTCCTTATGGGACGTTGCGGAGGGGAACCGTAACCGGGAAAAAACGTCCGTAACGTAAGACTTTTCCTATTTAGTTTGTTATCAACAGATGTCGCTGCACGTAAATTTAACAATTCCAGAATCGCGGTGACAAGATGTTACATATTTGATAGACGTTCTCGTATTTCTCTTGCTAAGCCATACTTACCTGGCATAGGGGATACTGTAATCATGCAGCCGGTTCCCTCAAAGCGAGGCTGCTCCATTGCACTGGGGAGGGGTTGACCCTTGCAATTAATTAGTTTTATCAATAAAAACGTCATATTAAAAATGTATAGGTACCCGAACAATTATTTTCTTTATACCTACCTCGAATAGAACTTAAATTTTTTTTTTTTTTTTTTTAATATTAATTTTAAATGTGTTATCACAAGTAACTTCGTTTCTATCCGCTATCTCACGACACCACACATATTTTTTTTAAATTATAATTACTGTTGAACAAGTACCACATACCCACGTTGCGGAATTATTGCATTCGCGGTCTACTGGTTTCCAAAGTGCAAACGCTGACAGCATTTACGTATTTATCTCAGTCATAAATTGGTGACGGCTTCAAAAGGTTTGTCCTTCTGCTAAATCGTAGATAGCCACTGTAGTATACGGACACAATCAAATCGATAAGAAAGACACGAAATTCCATCAACTGAGCCACAAAATAGACTCCCCCCGAAGCCAGTATCACGTCCTTCAAAGTAAAATTCCCGTGTAGCAATTTAAAGTTGTCCCAAGTCGCCGAGTCATCCGCGGCAGGAAACTTAAATCGTTTCGTTTATCGATGGAGCACAAACGATTAAGCTTACATTGCCGTTTTATTGGCACATCCGTACAGACAGACATGCGAAATTGATTCTATCGATGCTCCACTTAAAGTGTTGTAGCGCTGAAAACTGTTTACTGTCTTCATTTTTAATAATAGGCGGTAGGCAGCGGCTTTTGCGGTAGGCAGCGGCTTGGCTCTGCCCCTGGCATTGCTGAAGTCCATGGGCGACGGTAACCACTCACCGTCAGGTGGGCCGTATGCTCTTTTGCATACAAGGGCAATAAAAAAAACAACCGTGACGGAGGAGAAACCTTGGCCGAGGAGATGCGTTTAAATTTTGTGGTTAATTAAACTAGCTGTCACTCACAGTTGCGTCGGCGTGGTCAAAGGAAAGTGTCGATGAGGTTTCCCGTGAGGATGAGACGTTTTTTCGGGATAAAAGGTAGCCTATGTCCCTCTCCTGACCTAAGTACCTAGACTTACACTAGTAGTTTAAAAAAGTCAAGTCGATCAGTTGCTTCATTTCGACGTGAAAGGAGGACAAACAAACTGAGACACACTTTCAAATTTATAAATTACTAGCGGCCCGCTCCGGCTCCGCTCGGGTCTTTAACAAAGACTTCAACGATATTTGGCGTTGTTTTATTTTTTTAAATATAAGAACACTTATTGCGGCTTAACTATAATAGTTAGACATGTGCTGTCGCGACACTTTTTGTTAATAATAATGTGTTCTACAAATTCGTAGTACATTATTTTATTCTATCATCAATAGTTTTCGCAGGGCACGCGATGTAAAGAATATTTTAGGTAATTTTTTTACACCTTGGGTTACATTATTGGAGTTTTAATAAAGATCCGTATTTTTTTTCAAAAAAGATTATGACCTATGTCATTTGGGAATAGTGTAGCTTCAAAACAGTGAAAGAATTTTTCAAATCGGTTCAGTAGTTTCGGAGCCTATTCAATACAAACAAACAAACAAATCTTTCCTCTTTATAATATTATTAGTATACCTATAGATAAGTATGGATGAGCGAACGGATGATGAAAGTCATAGTTTTTTACCATTTACGGGAGACCACGGACATTAGCAATGTAAATTCCGTCACCTTGAGATATGATTCCCTTCCTTCACCTTGAGATAAGATTTTTATGTATTTTTCAGGCATAAGGGATAAGCCACACTCCAAATCGAAACGCATTGCTGCTTCACGTCAGAAATAGCCAGGCCAAATTATAATTTTTGTGAGTTTGATTTTTATTACACGATATGATTTCTTCAGCGTGGAAGGCATATATTAAGTACTTATTTCATCACAAAAATTAATTGATTCCGAAAAACGCTTAAATTTTCGTAATCACTGGTGGTAGGACGACTTGTGGGTCCACACTGGTAAATATTACTTTTTATATAAAATATTGTAATTTTCTAGAAACTCTGAAATTACTAGAGCTCTTATAAAATTTTCTCAGTAACATATAACCATGAAAAAAGCCACGGAAGTCCGGAATTTTTGAAACGACGTGCGAAAGACGGAAATGACCAAACTTAGGTAGAAAAATAATGGTTTCAAACGTGCAGATGTAAATGCAGAAAGCGTGAAGCGAAGTGTTATTGCGATGCGCTGTTTGTTTTAATGCGAGCAGGCGAGGTGTTATCGCCGTATATCGTCTTTTCGCATTAAAAGTGTACAATTTCCAAAAAATATTCGAAATTAAGTTAATATGCGGAATTATTTATTATGTATCACCAGTATTTTTCTCATAAATACTGTCAAAAGAGGGTAGTTTAGTTTTAGTTAGTTTAGTGTTACAAAGATGATTAATATTAAAAATATCATAATTAGTTAAACCTTTAAAACACTCTCCTGTAAAATTTAGTAAGTTTTAAGATTATACAGTTATAATGCGAGAAGACGATATAATTGAATTCGCCCCAGTTGTAGCACCAGATGTCTTCTTCGAGGCACGGCCCTAACGAATATGTTTGCTATGAAATATTTGATAGGCGCTTCGTTGGATATGAAACGTCGTCGCGTCGCTACGTCGGAATGAATCTGGTTTTGCGATGTAAAATTGATTTTTCGAATTGCAATCCTGACATACGTGCTGTCGGATTTTGTTCGTCCGAAATCTCGAGGTCGCTACATCGCTGATAACAAAACGAACAATGAAAGCGAAGTTCGTTATTGACTCGGTCAGAACTTTTATAGTGGGGATATGTGGGCTGGTGTTGTATTTTAAAAACTGAGACCTAGTATTCGTATGGCGGCATTTACGTTGTAGATGTCTATGAGCTCCGGTAAGCACTTAGCACCAGGTGACCCGTAAGTTTGCCCATCCATCTAAGCAAAAAAAAATTATGTCGAAACTGGTTGTTAAGCAAAAAAGATGTGTGGTGTCGTGGGACACCAGATAGGAACAAGATTCCTTAAAAAAAAATTATTAATTTTAAGTTCTCTTCGAGGTATAAAGAGAATAATTATTCGGGTATACATTTTTTATTATGATTTTTTTTTTGATAAGAAAAAAACTACTTTACAAAGTTATCAATCAACTTTATTTTATTCACAATGATTTATAAAAAATATTTAATAATAATATACAAAGAAACAGCTATTTATATGAATAATAATAATAACCGTCATCACGTAGACTATACATTAGACACTGTATAGCTATCATACTAAGACTATACATAAATAATGAAAATCTTACGTTACGGACGTTTTTTCCCGCTTAGGGTACCCCTTCGCATCATCCCATAAGGAACTTCGTTCCAAAAATATAGGTCGAAATGGTTCATTATCATGAATTTTATTAGTGGTCTCAATTTTTTTTTCAGAGAACCTATTTATTTAAATTACTTGTACTATTGTACTTGCTTGTTTATTTTACAGTTTATTTTATACTTTGTATTATCTTGTTTGGAAATGTTTTTTTTTTTTGTTATATTAAGGATTAGACAAGTAGGTATGAGAACTAGAGCCAAATAAAATGGTAATGATTTCCGTTTTCTTTCGTTAAAGAAGCAACGAAATGTAATCATTGTCGTGGCATGTCATATGCGGTCAGAAAGCCTTCGATTTAATCACACAAAGGATTTTTGTTTTGTAATTTATTTATTTTGGTTAAGTAAGATGCTTCATGATCGGTTTTGTTGTATCGATGTCAAATCCCAAAAAAATATCTGGCCGTTATGTTATGTCGTAAGTGCGCCGAATGAAGAATTTAATTTAATAATAAGAATAAATGAAATACATATTAAATAAATAAAAAATATGTTTTTAATTTCACGTTATTATTGATCTGGGAAAGCAAAACTAAAAATATTTTATTGAAGCTTATTCGGGTGACTTACAATACTGGTAAACGAAGAGTATCAAATATATTTAATGATTTAAAAAATACTTGTATTTAGCTTATTTACTTGTCATTATTGGGTAGTAAGGTACCTTATGATCCTGCATGGGTAGGTACTACTACTCTGCCGATTTCTACTGCGAATCAGTGTTGCGTTTCGATTTGAGGAGTGGGGCAGCCGTTGTATAGTAGTGAGACACAGAAACCATATCGGTCATTCCGATAGAGGCACCCGTCACGTGCGGACGTGCTCATCGACCACTCGATCGCCCGGTCTTTGTTCGCCTGGCTTTTGTTAGCCCGGCCATTGTTCGCGCGGCCTGTGTTTGTGGTAGATCTGCCGACTAAGTGCTCTTCCTGGAAGTTTTTATTTGTTTTATTTCCTTTTGTTGTTTCTATGTTCGTGGTACATCTGCCGACAAACTGTTTTCCTGGAAGTGTTTAATTGTTCTGTTTCTTTTTGTTATCTCCGTCTTGTTGTGTTTTTTCTTTGTCCTGTAGTAATCGTGCCGCATCGCCACCTGTGTTCAATAGAACCGCTCAGGTCCGAGAAGTTGGGGCCTCGCAAGGCGAGTGTTTTCAAGACCCGGGGCCGCCCCACCTGGGCACTCAGCGATCATGGACGCTGTATTCGCGGAATTCCTCCGACTTCGCCACCCACAGCTCGCCTCAGAGTTTCTGGCCTTCAAGGCCGATCATACCGCGAGCCCTCTCGTGGACTCCGCCGAGCTCGCTGCTCCTGTGTCGCCTGTACCTGCGTGCAAAGCTTCTGCATCGAGCACCGCAGCCTCCGTCGTGCCTGCCGTTCCCGCGTCGCCTATACTGGCGAGTAAAACTGCTGCGTCGTCCGCGGTGGCCACCGTTCCAGCAGCGCGATCATCCGCAGCCTCCGTCGTGCCCTCCAAAACACCTGCTCGTAGGTCACCTGCGCCCGCCTCCTCGTCCTCCGACTCTGACTCGGAGATGGAGGTCGACCTCGCTCCCGTCTCATCGACGGATGGATTCACCCTGGTACAAAAGGGTAAGAAGCGTGCCGCGGAGTCTCGAGCTCCCGCGGCCGCTAAAATTAGCAAAGCCGCGAACGCGTCGCGCCCCCGCCCTCAGACTCCCGTTGCGCCTCCAGCCCGTGCCACTCCGTCGCCGCGTCCGGTGGCACAAAATAAAACCCCGACCCCTCCCCCGGTAATCCTCCAAGAGAAGGCAGCTTGGGATCGAGTTTCCCTGGCCCTTAAGGCCAAAAATATCAACTTCACGAATGCCCGTAACCTCGCGAACGGCATTCAAATTAAGGTTCGAACACCCGACGACCATAGGGCCCTCTCTTCTTACCTCCGTAAGGAGCGTATAAGTTTCCACACGTATACGCTCCAGGAGGAGCGCGAACTCCGTGCCGTCATACGTGGCATCCCTAAAGAGTTGGATGCCGAGCTAGTCAAGGCCGACCTTCTCGAACAAGGCCTACCGGTTAACTCCGTACACCGCATGCACACAGGTCGCGGAAGGGAGCCATATAACATGGTTCTCGTCGCCCTCCAGCCTACCCCCGAGGGTAAGCAAATATTCAACATCCGAACGGTCTGTAGCCTTTCCGGAATCGCCGTCGAAACCCCACACAAGAAAGGCACACCTAGCCAGTGCCATAACTGCCAATTATACGGGCATTCATCCCGTAACTGTCACGCGCGCCCCCGATGCGTCAAGTGTTTAGGAGATCACGCCACGGCCCTCTGCACTCGCGATCAAAAAACCGCGACGGGACCGCCTAGCTGCGTCCTGTGTCGTACACAGGGTCACCCCGCAAATTACCGCGGATGCCCCCGAGCCCCGAAAATAAATCGCCGCGTCGCCCGCCAAAACCGCCTCCGAGCTTCCGGCCCAGACATCAAAGCCTCGGCACCCTCTGTGTCGCAGGCTAAGCCAGCGTTCGATCCAGCGCCGGTGCCCAGTGTCTCGGCTTGGGCGAAACCGCTGCCGTACACGAACACGGTTACAACTCCCTCCTCCGCGATTCGTCCCGCCCCCGCAACTCGTCCCTCTCCCGCGACTTGCCCTCGACCGCGTCCGATAATCTCGCTTTAGCGATCGACTTCTTTCAGTCGATCAACTTTGAGCGCGTTAACGCTTTGGGCGACGCCATTCGCGCTGCCTCCACTGCACAACACTTTATCGCCGTTGTGCAAGAATACGCCGACGTATACGCGTCATTAAATACGTACGTCCTCCCTTCACTCCGCCGGTAATCAATGGCGTATATAAGTAGAATAAAGCCCCTAACCGTAACGATAGGATTTTTTAACGCTTACGGTCTCGCAAATCAACGTGATCAGGTTTCTGACTTTTTGCGTGACCATCAAATTGATATCTTTTTAGTGCAGGAGACCCTACTTAAGCCCGCGCGTCGTGACCCTAAAATCGCAAACTACAACATGGTCAGGAACGACAGGCTCTCTGCCCGTGGTGGTGGTACCGTCATTTACTATAGAAGAGCCCTGCATTGCGTCCCGCTCGATCCTCCCGCGCTCGCTAATATCGAAGCATCAGTGTGCCGAATCTCACTGACGGGACACGCGCCGATCGTTATCGCGTCCGTTTATCTTCCACCGGATAAGATCGTTCTAAGCAGTGATATCGAGGCGCTGCTCGGTATGGGGAGCTCTGTCATTCTGGCGGGCGACCTAAATTGTAAACACATCAGGTGGAACTCACACACCACAACCCCGAATGGCAGGCGGCTTGACGCGTTAGTCGATGATCTCGCCTTCGATATCGTCGCTCCGTTAACCCCGACTCACTACCCGCTAAATATCGCGCATCGCCCGGATATACTCGACATAGCGTTATTAAAAAACGTAACTCTGCGCTTACACTCGATCGAAGTAGTTTCAGAGTTAGATTCAGACCACCGTCCCGTCGTTATGCAGCTCGGTCGCGGTCCCGATTCCGTTCCCGTCACGAGGACTGTGGTGGATTGGCACACGCTGGGCATCAGCCTGGCTGAATCTGATCCACCATCGCTCCCGTTTAACCCGGACTCTACCCCGTCTCCTCAGGATACCGCTGAAGCCATAGACATCTTAACATCACACATCACCTCGACATTAGATAGGTCATCGAAACAAGTTGTAGCGGAGGACTTCCTTCACCGCTTCAAATTGTCCGACGATATTAGGGAACTCCTTAGAGCTAAGAACGCCTCGATACGGGCCTACGACAGGTATCCTACCGCGGATAATCGTACTCGAATGCGTGCCCTACAACGCGACGTAAAGTCTCGCATCGCCGAAGTCCGAGATGCCAGATGGTCTGATTTCTTAGAAGGACTCGCGCCCTCCCAAAGGTCTTACTACCGCTTAGCTCGTACTCCCAAATCGGATACGGTAGTAACTATGCCCCCTCTCGTAGGCCCCTCAGGCCGACTCGCGGCCTTTGATGATGACGAAAAAGCTGAGCTGCTGGCCGATACGTTGCAAACCCAGTGCACGCCCAGCACTCAATCCGTGGACCCTGTTCATGTAGAATTAGTAGACAGTGAGGTAGAACGCAGAGCCTCCTTGCCACCCTCGGATGCGTTACCACCCGTCACCCCGATGGAAGTTAAAGACTTGATCAAAGACCTACGTCCTCGCAAGGCTCCCGGTTCCGACGGTATATCTAACCGCGTTATTAAACTTCTACCCGTCCAACTAATCGTGATGTTGGCATCTATTTTCAATGCCGCTATGGCGAACTGTATCTTTCCCGCGGTGTGGAAAGAAGCGGACGTTATCCGCATACATAAACCCGGTAAACCAAAAAATCATCCGACGAGCTACCGCCCGATTAGCCTCCTCATGTCTCTAGGCAAGCTGTATGAGCGTCTGCTCTACAAGCGCCTCAGAGATTTCGTCTCATCCAAGGGCATTCTCATCGATGAACAATTCGGATTCCGTACAAATCACTCATGCGTTCAACAGGTGCATCGCCTCACGGAGCACATTCTTGTGGGGCTTAATCGACCAAAACCGTTACACAGGAGCTCTCTTCTTCGACGTCGCAAAAGCGTTCGACAAAGTCTGGCACAATGGTTTGATTTTCAAACTATTCAACATGGGCGTGCCGGATAGTCTCGTGCTCATCATACGGGACTTCTTGTCGAGCCGCTCTTTTCGATATCGAGTCGAGGGAACCCGCTCCTCCCCACGACCTCTCACAGCTGGAGTCCCGCAAGGCTCTGTCCTCTCACCCCTCCTATTTAGCTTATTCGTCAACGATATTCCCCGGTCGCCGCCGACCCATTTAGCTTTATTCGCCGACGACACGACTGTTTACTATTCTAGTAGAAATAAGTCCCTAATCGCGAAGAAGCTTCAGAGCGCAGCCCTAGCCCTAGGACAGTGGTTCCGAAAATGGCGCATAGACATCAACCCAGCGAAAAGTACTGCGGTGCTATTTCAGAGGGGAAGCTCCACACGGATTTCCTCCCGGATTAGGAGGAGGAATCTCACTACCCCGATTACTCTCTTTAGACAACCCATACCCTGGGCCAGGAAGGTCAAGTACCTGGGCGTTACCCTGGATGCATCGATGACATTCCGCCCGCATATAAAATCAGTCCGTGACCGTGCCGCGTTTATTCTCGGTAGACTCTACCCCATTTTTTTTTTTTTTTTTCTCGGGTAGAGTGCCGAACCTCCTGCGAGGTCCCCGCGCAAAAGGGGCGCGCGGGGTATGTGAGACTCAACGATCTGCATGGTGTTGTGAGCAGACCGCGGGCCCAAGGATTTTAGAGCCCACCCACTAAACGACTCCCCTGCACTCTTACACCCGACGTCCGATCCCCTCCGAAGTCAGAACCCGGATGAGGTAGGGGGGCTACCGCGGTCAACACTACAACCAGACGGCGCGGCTCACCCCAAGGACGCCCAGCCGAGAGAGCCTTCGAGGCGAATCGAAGGCTCTGAAACGTCGGCCGTCTCGGTACGGCAGCCCGTCGGGCCGCCCAGACGGTGCCGCTGGTGTCCCGGAATACCCCACTGGACCAGAACCAGCCTGCCGGGTCGGGACGCGATACACCGTCGACCGGTCGCTCTATTCACTCCACGGCAGCGCGCCGCGCGGCCTCACCCCCTCAGGTCGCCCCTTGACCTTCACCGGGGGGAGGCCGCCACCTACAGGGGCCGGGACGTACGGGCGTATTCCCGCCTCCGGCCCCCGGCTCGACGGCGACGGATCGGTGCGGAAAGGGAAGAGCTCTCCCTCTCTCGCTCCGCCGCCTCCTTCTGCGAGATGGTGGACTCGCAGAAGTCGAGCATCGCCTTCCAGGACGCGTCGCTGCCGAGCATCGTAGCCACGACGCGCGGCAGCGAGAGGTCCTCTCCAATGACCGCGACGAGGGCGGCGCGTTGCTCGTCGAATCCAGAGCAACGCGCCAGCGTGTGTTCCGCTGTATCTTCCTCGTCGCGGTCCGCGCAGTGGTGGCACTGCGCCGTCGGTTCCCTTCCGGCTATCTTGTGCAAGTACCGGCCAAAACAACCATGGCCGGTAAGCATCTGCGTTAGCCGGAAGGTGAGGCATCCGCGGTCGCGGCCCACCCAGTCCGCGAGAACCGGGCGGACCGCCTCGACGGTTCGGAGGCCGGCCGACGGGTCCGCCAAGCGGCGAGACCACGCCTCCAGCACGGACCGCCGAGATTGGAGCCTCCGCGCTCGAACTACTCCTTCGCCGGGGCGCCCTTCCCCCCTAGAGCGGAGGTCGCTACGCCACCGGTAATCGGCAGCGAGCGCCTCCGCCTCCAGGTCCCAGGGTGGCGTCCCGGCGAGCAAGCACGCCGCCTCGAATGAGACGGTGCGGTATCCTCGGATCGCCCTGACCGCAATCGCGCGCTGCGGACGTCGCAGCGCCGCGAAGTTCTTGCGGGTCAGGGCGTGGCACCATACGGGAGCCCCGTATAGTGCCATCGACCGCACCACCCCCATGTAGAGGCGGCGCGCCACCTAATCGGGACCCCCGACGTTTGGAAGCAGCCGGCTCAAAGAGCCGGCCGTCGCCATCAGTCGAGGGCCCAACTTCTCAAAGTGAGCGCGGAAGTTCCACCGACCGTCCAGTTCGAGGCCGAGGTACCGAAGACCGGTCACCCCGACCCCGACGCGGACGCCTCCGATCACGAGGTGGGCACCCAGAGGTGGCGCTCGTCCCGGCCCGTGAAATAACAGGGCCTGGGTTTTGTCGAGCGCCACCTCGAGCCCCAACCGTCGGATCCTAGTGACGACGTGTGCCACGCCTGCGCACGCCAAACGGGCAGACTCCCGGTAGTCCCTCCCCGGAGCCACGACCAACGTGTCGTCGGCGTAACAAATTACGCTCAGCCCGGGGAGGGGACCCCGAATGACGCCCCGCAGGACCCTGTCGTAGCCGATGCTCCACAGCAGGGGGCCCAGGACAGACCCCTGCGGAACACCGCGCTCGACCGGAAAGCGGTACATCGCCCCACCGTGTCCGATGCACTGGATCGACCTGCCCTCGAGGTAGGAGCCGATCAGTCGACGGAGGTATGCGGGGACGCCGTGATACTCCAGCGCCCCCGCGATCACCGACCAGGGCAGGGTGTTGAAGGCGTTCCTTACATCTAAGGATAACGCCATCGCCACCCCGCCCCGGGATACGGCTTCGTCGGAGAGGGCACGCACGCGCAAAATCGCGTCGATCGTCGAGCGGCCCTCTCTGAAGCCGTATTGCTCCGCCGAAAGATCGGGACCCGTCTCGGTCAGGTGCCGGACGATGCGGGCCGCGACGATCCTCTCGAGCATCTTGCCCGCTTCGTCCAGCAACACGATGGGGCGATACCCCGCAGGTGAGTCCGCGGGGCGCCCGTCCTTTCGCAGAAGGACCAGTCTGCCCGTCTTCCATTTCGACGGGAACCGTCCCGACTCGAGGCACGCTTCGAAAAGCCCCCCGAGCCGGTCCCCTAGGGCCTCGAAGGCCAAGCTCCAGACCCGGCCGTGAATGCCGTCAGGGCCGGGGGCCGCGTCCTTCGCTCTCATTCTGGACACGGCCGCATGGATCTCCGCCCCCGTGATAGGGGGAGGGGGCTCCTCGGCAGCGGGAACGCTGGGGCGACGCGGAGGCGTGCCCCACGTGGCGTCCATCTGGGGGGGCTCAAAGTCCCCCCCCGCTGCCGGCGGGAAAAGCGCGGAAACTATTTCCCGCAGCTGCCGAGGCTGGAGCCGCTCGGTCACCGGGAGCGCCCACGGCTGCAGTTTCCTGCGAACCATCTTGTATGGGCGCCCCCAGGGATCTTCATCGAGCGACTCCAGGAGAGTCTTCATGCTCTGCTTCTTGGCCTCGCCGATGGCCAGCTGCAGCGCCGTCTGCTTTTGACGACAGTCAGCGTGCAGCTGGGCCGCCGTCTCCGCGAACGCAGCGTCGCGACGACGGCGGCGGCGGTGGCGTGCGCTCCGGCGGCGCGCCCTCACGCACTCCTCTCGGAGTCTTGCGATCTCGGGCGACCACCAGAACGCACCCCCACGTGGTGCTCGGGGGCCGACCCGGGGCATGGCGGCATCGCAAATGTTTGCCATGGTGCCCCGGAACCAGTCGACCTCCGCATCCACGTCCGCGAGCCGCGCGGGTTTTGGCGCCCACGCAGCAACAGCGGCCGCCTCCATCAGTAACTCCTTGTTCATTCGTTTCAAGGCCCACCTGGGGAACGAACGGGGCGCACCTTGCGGGAGCTCCTCCTCGCCGCGGGCGCCCGCGGCTGACGACGATGACAAGGAGGAGGCGGAGAGCTCGAATCGGACGTATCTGTGGTCCGAGAGCGTCTCCGCCCCCTCGAGTACGCGCCAGCCGCGGGTGCGGCGCACGGCGGACGGGGACGCGAACGTCATGTCCACGTGAGATTCCCCGTTCCACCGCACGCAAGTCGCGACCGTGCCTCTGTTTAGGAGACAGAGGCCGGTCGCGATCGCCCACTCCGAAAGGGTCTCGCCTCGCGCATCCGTGCGGGGGGAACCCCAAGCCGTGCACTTGGCATTGAAGTCCCTCGCGACGATGACAGGGCGGGACCCGAGGCGGTGTAAAAGCGCCTCGAGACCGCCCAGAAACCGCTCGAACTCGGTGAGGCTCCTGTTCGGAGAAAAGTACGCCCCGATCACGACGGTCCCGTCGATCCTAGCCGCGACGTACCCGGGTCCCCTGGCCACCATATCCAAGGGGGGTAACGCCGCGGACTGTCTTAGTACGATGGCCACGGAGCCGTCGACGTCCCCGATCCAGCAGTCCTGGTCGGTGGGGACGAAGTACGGCTCCGCGGCGACAGCGACGTCGATTGACCACTCCGCCATGGTGTGGACGAGGAGATCCTGTGCCCTGGCGGAGTGGTTCAAATTACATTGGAGGAAGCGATGGACGCAACCCATTACGGGGCTACGTCCATCGCTCCCTCGTCTGTCCCGCCCTGCGGCTCGACAACAGCCGCGGCGGGAACTGACTCGCCGGCTGCCCTTATTGCAGCCGGCTCTCTCCTCTTTTTATTTTTCTTTCCGCCCCTCCTCGTTTTGGTAGAGGAGGGGGCGGATTTACACGCCGGGCCCCCGGCCCGGTGGTCGGCCTTCCTTTTAGCCGCGTCGCACAAGACGCAGTGCGGCGCGGCTGAGGTGCAGGAGGCTGCCTTGTGCCCCGGTTGGCCGCAGCGGAAACACAGGTTGCTGCGGTCCACGGTCGAGGGGCACTTGGCGAGGCCGTGGCCGGTGCCGAAGCATCGAAGACAACGCCACGGCCTGCTCTCCTGCAGTTGCACGTGGGCCACTACCCAGCCCACGCGCAGCCATCCTGAGCTGTCCGAAGGCCGACCCTGTGGAGGGGTGGCCAGGAGGTTCGCCGTTGCGATGGGGCAACGCGCCCACGCCGTCCGGGTGCCGGAGTACGTCACCCGGAGCTCTCCGACTTTGACGTCGGCGAGGGCGCAGTTGCCCTGCGACGCGATGGCCGCGGTGACCTCCTCCTTCGTGGCGCATTCGTCGAGGCCCGTAATCTTCACCTCCGCCATTTTTACGGGCCGCGCGATGCGCACCACCTCGGGGTCCGGCAAGATTTCCCGCAGACGGACCGCCAGTTTTTCTGCCGCGGCGCTGGAATTCGCGCCGGGACATTCCACTAGGCGGGCCCCGTTGGCCGTCTGCCGGACCCTCAGGCCACCCTCCACGCCGAGGGCGTCCACATTTACGCCGCCGCGCGCCTGGGTCATCACCTCGTGGTAGGTGATGCCCTTTTCTTTGCCGGCCGGTAGCAGCTCCACTACCACTGCAGCCGACCGCGGGGCGCGCGGCCTCCTTCGTCCAGTCCGGCCCCTAGGCTCCGCTCGACCCTCTTGGCGGGGAGCGGTGGCTGCAGGGGCGGGCTTGGGGCGCGGCGCGGTAGGCGCCGCTACCTTTTTGGGCCCTCGCCGCACCACCGTCGTCCAGGCCTCATTCATGTTGGCCGGGGCGGGGGGCAGTGGGCGGGGCTGGGGGGTCGGTGCCGGTTTGGCGGCGTTGACGCCTCCCTTTTTCTTTGTCCGGCTCCTGCCGGGCCCTGCCTTCGCAGGCTGAGGCGGAGCAGGAGCGGATACCGGTTTCTTTGGGGGGGCAGATCTTGTTGCCCCCGCAGCTGCAGGCGTAGAGGCTCCGGTTTTACGAGCCCCGGCCGGAACAGCGTCAGAAGTGGCCGACAGTGTCGCGGGTGTTGCAGCTTTCTTCGGTCCCGCGTACGCTTTAACAGTAGCCGCTCCCTTGATCTTTCGAGGTGCCGGCACAGGGGCACCATCTTTCGCCTCGTGAGCCAGGGGCGGCCTCGCACGCTCCACCCTGGAGCTGCGCGCCTCCTGTATAAGGAGCTGCCGCCTCAACTCCTCGACCTCAGTGAGGCCTTCCGCTTCGGGCGGAGGAGGGACAGGGGCCGAGCTGCGTTGCCGCTCGATGAGATCGGCAACCATTGTTCGCAGCTCGGCCATGTCGACGCGGAGCTGTCCGTTCTCCGCCCGAAGATGGCCATTCTCTTCTGACACTTGCTCAAGGCGGGCGTGCATCAGATCCAGCTCCTTGCGTTGGTCCATTGTCTCTTCATTTGTTGTGCGGCTTACTATCCTTTCCATGCGCTCTGCCAAGGTGGCGGCTGCCGACTTCATGGCACGCACGTAGTCGCCCTTTAATCCCTTGGCCGATTTTGTAGCTATGGTGGCGACCATGTCCTTCACTATTTCGAATGCTCGGAGGTGGTCATAGGGACCCACCTCCGTCAGGGAGCGCTCCAGGCGCTCGACCTCTCCTATTTTTATTTTTCCTCTTGCCTCACGGCAGGCGGCCCTGTAATGCGCCGAGGAGGCAGCAGCCAGTCCGCGAGGAAGACTATTGTCACAATCAGTGGCGGGCGGCGCCGCAGCAGCCGCCGGCCCTTCCGCCAACGCCATGTATTTGGCGCTGGCAGGCTCACCCTCCGAGGAGTCGGACGGAGCGGAGGACGCCGGCTGACGAGCCGACTTCCGCTTCCGCCGAGTCCGCTGCCGAACACAATCAGCAAACAGAGCTGGCGTCTCCCGCCCACTAGACGCGTCGCCCCTTGCGGAGCTCCGCGCCGAGTACAGCGAGATCAAGCTCTCACAGCGCTCGAGGCGCACGGTGGGGACTCTGTCCCTTACGCGACCCGTGCTGTCGCCCCCTACGTCTTGGCATTGTTTGCCCCCCCCAGAAACGGTGGGGCAGCGTGCGGCCGATCGCTCGACCGCACGGAGGGATTCTCCCCCCGCGGAGCGGGTGGTACCCTCCTGGGGTAATAAATCTTTTACAAGTGCCATTTTTTTCATGTTTCCTTTTTGATTAACCAGGGGTCGGTCCCCTGGGGTCTGGTTGGTACCCTCGGGACTGGACTCCCTCCAGCCATTCATCCCATCGCCGGGCACCAGAGCTTAGGATTGGGGCATTTTTTAAAGAGGTTTACGTCCTCGCGGCCCCGTGCCTCGCGGCAGCGGCCCCCGTCCCCCACGCGGTGAGGATTACGGGTTGGCCGGCGGCCCGCCGAGTGCAACGAGCAACACGACAGACCACCGCCCGACGCTCAAAAGAGCAACAACCACGAAGCCACGCCGGTATACCGGTACCCCCCTCTGGAGGGCGTGCCCCTGTAGCCGAAGCCGGGGACATGGCGACCAGCGGCCGGAAGATGCATAAGCAACGCCGGCTCACTACTCCATCAAAAGGCAGGCCAAAAGTGGCCCACCATCTCCCATGGGTTACGTCCGAAACGGGTCGGACGTGACCCGAAGAAAAACAAAAAAGGGGGAAGAAGGGGGAAGAGAGAGGGAGCCCGAGCGTCTCCAGGAGGAACACCCTTCAGCGAGTGAAGGGCGTGAAGAGCCCGCAACTCCCCCTGCTGGTTTTGGTCCGCGTCATCCGATCTCTTTCGTTGCAAAGCCTAACTAGGCTATCCTACACCTACACCTAACCTACCTCCCTAACACCTAAGAATCCTTGCAACGAAAAAGATCGGACGATACCCCTGAGAGTGGGACTGTTCCCAGAGGATCCCGTTATCCGCCACCTACGGACGCGCCCGGTGGAAGTCCAGCAAAACTCCCCCACAGACGGAGCCCCCGGCCACGCAGAGTGCGCGCCGGGGGGCCCGCCCAGGTGCCTCGGGAGACTCTACCCCATGATCTGTAATTTTTTTTTATTTTTTTTTTATTGCCTTTGTAGGCAGACGAGCGTACGGCCCACCTGATGGTAAGTGGTTACCGTCGCCCATGGACTTCAGCAATGCCAGGAGCAGAGCCAAGCCGCTGCCTACTGCTGTAAGCGGAGTAAAATGTCCCTTCGGAACAAGGTGACACTTTACAAAACTTGCATAAGGCCCGTCATGACTTACGCGAGTGTGGTGTTCGCTCACGCGGCCCGCACACACATAGACACCCTCCAATCCCTACAATCCCGCTTTTGCAGGTTAGCTGTCGGGGCTCCGTGGTTCGTGAGGAACGTTGACCTACACGACGACCTGGGCCTCGAATCAATTCGGAAATACATGAAGTCAGCGTCGGAACGATACTTCGATAAGGCTATGCGTCATGATAATCGCCTTATCGTTGCCGCCGCTGACTACTCCCCGAATCCTGATCATGCAGGAGCCAGTCACCGTCGACGCCCTAGACACGTCCTTACGGATCCATCAGATCCAATAACCTTTGCATTAGATGCCTTCAGCTCTAATACTAGGGGCAGGCTTAGGGACCCCGGTAACCGTACTCGTCGAACTCTACAAAGAGGTCGACGTGCAACCTAACCCATGCATCAGCGGCTGAGTTTCTCGCCGGATCTTCTCAGCGGGTCGCGATTCCGATCCGGTAGTAGATTCATTCGCGAAGCAGCTACTCTTGAGCTGTTAGGTCTCCTTCGGAGGCGCTCGGGTAGCTGTTAGCAAACCCCACCTCTCCTGGCTGAGCCTTTGCTCGCCCACGTGTCCTGGTGAAACTGGAAAGGCCTTCGGGCCACCAGTAAACTTTCAATCATAAAAAAAAAAAAAAAAGAAAACCATATCGGAAGATAGGTTGCAGAATTTACTTTGCGGATGTCTATGGGCTCCGGTAACTTGCTTAAAACTGGGTGGGCCGTGAACTCTTTAACTGATTATCTCTTTGACAAAATAAATGAAAAAATCATTAAGGCCATAGATCATTTGTTTTATATTTTTCATGGAAAATAAAATAATGAAATCAATCAAACCAAGTCTGAGCATCAAAATAAAGTACGAACTATTTTAATTATCACTACATAGTATAAAACAGTCGCTTTCTCAGTCCCTATATCCCTATGTATGCTTGAATGTTTAAAATTACGCAACGAATTTTGATGCGGTTTTTTGTATAGATAGAGTGATTGAAGAGGAAGGTTTTTATGTATAATAACATCCATTAAATAGTGGAGAAATTTATAATAAATTACAGTTTCCGAAGCGAAGCGAGGGCGGGTCGCTAGTGTCAAATATAACTCACGAGATGTTAACGTTCTAATACTCGTACTGCTTATTTGACATCTACCCAATTCACAGCTACCGTATCAGCTGTCAATGCTGAACAATAAAAGTCACAGTCGCCCCGTTTAGGGGACTGTTTACCCTAATTCCAACGAAAAATGCTATTTATGTTTGCCGCTATCAAACTTTCAGTCTATCATTCAACATAATTTATATATTTTGTAGTGAGAAGTATCATTGATGGTATCTGTCGGGTGACCAGCTGAGAATTCCTTCACCGAGTATTTGTTTACATCTTTATATCGCCAATAATAGACGCATTTGTTATTGTAAACAGTATAATAGCATAGTTTTTATGTTATCTACGAATATATAATATAAATATTACGAAGTTAATTTGCGTAATTACTAGTGGTAGGACTTCTTGTGAGTCTGCACGGGTAGGTACCATCGCCGTGTCTATTTCTGCCGTGAAGCAGTAATGCGTTTCGGACCTCAGAGCTAATATCTCAAGGTGGGTGGCGGCATTTACATTGTAATGTCCATGGGCTCCGGTACCCACTTAACACTAAGTGGGCTGTGAGCTCGTCCATTCATATAAGCTTTAAATATATGTTTAGGTCTCTGACGCTAAAATTGAAAAATAAAATTGTATAAATAAATACATAATTGTGAACAAATCAGATTCCGTGCGTAATGGGTACCAGAGACTGAAAAACATATTTAGGTATATACGTTTAAATATATGCATATATAGATAATAAACAACCAGACAAGAAGCAAACAAATCTGTTTGTCACACAATTTGTGGGCAACGTGGGAATCGATCCCACGACCCTCAACGCAAAAGACAGGAACGCTTTTTTTCTTCTTTTTTTCTTTTTCCTACTTAAGCTGATAGCTTTGAGAGGCTATGTCAGCGTAAACAGGCGAGGATGGACGCTAATTACTGCATAACCGAGTCAGCCTTGACTATTAGAGTATCTTAATTATTAATTATATCCAAGAGTATCTTAATTATTTATCACAATTTACCCTACACACTAACCCTTTATTGGTTCGAAAGCGGTGTTCAAACAAGACCAAAATAACATAAAATCATAGCCATAATTTATCAGGTATAACATAATGTCAACGGTTGTCAGCTAATCCCCGTTTATGGGCGGTGTCTGTTATAATTTTAAGCGACGTTATTTTATATCTTAACCGCGGATTAAGCGTAATGGACCGCTATTTATGTATAACGTATGTTTGTGAGGCTTAAAATGTATTTATTCGTTTTAAATGTATAATAATTAATGCACGCCGATAGAATACAAATAAAGGGGCACACGCACCTCTTGATATTATTATCTTCTTAAATTCAAAATTGTTACCGTTTCAGCTAAATTATTTGAGGGCGAATTTTGCAACTTATGAATATTACTTGGTTTGGAAAATTGAATAAATGTATACAATAAAAAAAACATACTAAACATATTACTGGTGGCGGGACCTCTTGTGAGTCCGCGCGGGTAGGTACCACCACCCTGCCTATTTCTGCCGTGAAGCAGTAATGCGTTTCGGTTGAGGTAGCCGTAGTATTGTTAAAAGTGAGACCTTACAACTCATGTCTCAATGTGGGTGGCGCATTTACGTTGTAGATGTCTATGGGCTCCAGTAACCCCTTAATACCAGGTGGGCTGTGAGCTAGTCCACGCACCTCAGCAATAAAAAAAATACGTAGCGATAAACTAAAAAGACTATTATTAATCGCAACCGTTACAATGGCATTGACAATGGTAATACGTAAATTTTTGATATTTTACGTTGGCTTCGTTGCTTTAGTGATTAGGTGGAATTTAATTACATATCAGTCGGGGTTGGTTTTTTAATAAAAACCTTAAAAGTTTAGGTCTTAGGTCTCACTGTCAATAATTCCTGTCTCATATGTGTTTCCATTACTCATAACATTGAAGATAATCCTAGCTTGATACAAATGCAGCCTTTGAGTATCAAATATTACAATAATTATATTTAAATTTATTGTCTTTATTTCATTTTTAAATCATATGTACTGACAGTTAACATGGCTCTTAAGACTTTGCTGTTCAAGAAACAAAATCTAATATGCAATAAATAATGTTTTTAATATTAATTGTGGCCCTCTTCCAAAGTTACGATTCTTATATTTCGAAAATCACCTACGAGTCTAATGATTTTATATTTAGGTACATCGCATATAATTACAATGCCGCCACAACTGATCGTGGAAAGGATGAAAATTATTAAGCTGATACAATATTAATAATGGTGAATAAGGACGGAATCCTGTCTCTTGCCGAGACAAATGTAGTATTAATGAGTGCGCCTTTTGATGTGAACAGAACAGATAAGATTGGGATCAGAGAGTTCCGTGTTAAAAACGAACGTCAAAAATGTCTGAAGCAAGTCTTTCTCGTATTTGTGTATTTTTAGATACGTTATGAAGGTGTTAATTCTAAATTGTGAGGCTTCAAAAAAACAAAAAAAAGTACTACAGTATTAAGCTATTGCTTAGCTTTTATCGCGGGATTTGAGCGCGGCGACCGAATCAAGAAATTCCGTAACGAATATAAAACCTAACACCCCCCACTCCGCCTACCACGTAGCTCGCGTTCAACACATTCACACGTTGCGCTTGTGTAGTGTTTGTGAATAATCGCGCGGTGTGTCGTCACACTGCATGTGCATCATGAAAAGTCTGCCCATCTCTCTCTCGCGCGGTCTATCTTATGAGTGTGAAGGGGACAGTTAATGTTTTGCTTTTGTTAATGTTTATAAATATAGCGTGGTCTTATTTTATTATTGTTTTAATATTAAATTATTATTGTCTAATTACAGTTGCATAAGTTGATAAAAAATGCTATGCAATAGCTTTATCGCGGCAGTCCCCGAGTGCCACACGTGTTTTTTTTATTTTTAATAAATTTAAATTACATTTGCTTGTACTACAAAATCAGTGCAATGACCAAGCTACCCTGCACAGTTTGAAGTCAAACTTAAAACGAGATACAACTATTATGAAGTGAAATGTTAGCTCTGTTTAATTTATCAATTTGTATAATATAGAACTCCATATTATGAACCCTCAAAGGAAACTCAGAAAGAAAGTTGACTAAATTATCCCTTTTCCATACCTAATCCTTGGTAGTGTAAGGGGATATTCCAACTACTCACGAACCCGTAAACTCATATGCTCAGCCTGAATTGCTAACATTGACCTTAGCAAGAGCAGTGCTTCGCTGAATCTACCACCTAATCGGAGTCGTGACCCAATGAAGAAGATCTGGCTAAAAAATCAGTAGGTTGTATCTATGGGCTAGTTTACATATCAAACTCTTTGGCTAATCGACGAATTTGACGTGGACGGTACTTGAAAAATGCAATTAATTCCTATGAACTAATTTATTTTGTAAGTAATCTGTGCAACTATCGCGCATCGCTCGTCCAGTCCGGGGCAACTCGTATATGACGTTTAATTTTGTTTGGAAATGATGGATGGCCGCCCAGCTCCCACCTCGTCCACTTATACCGTACCATTGTCAATTTCGAATGCAGCCTGTTTGCCAAATATTTTGTGTGTTTTACTAATTAAAATACTCGCTGTCAACATTAGTGCTATTGTATTATTCTTACAACGATGTTAAAAGATCTGGAGTGTTTTTTTTTGGTAAGAAAATTGCATTTTTAATCTCAACTGTGATCTTGAAAAAATATTCTAAGATGTTGCAAGCCTAGACACAGCCCACTGATTTTCTCGCCGGATCTTCTCAGTGGGTCGCGCTTCCGATCCAGTGGTAGATTCTGCGAAGCACGGCTCTTGCTAGGGTTCGTGTTAGCAACGTCGTCAGGTTTGAGCCCCGTGAACTCACCTACTAGTTAAGGCTACGCTGATATAGCCTCTCAAGGCTCTCAGCTTAGGTAGGAAAAAAAAAGGTACCATTATTCTGCCGCGAAATGATAATGTGTTACTGTTTGAATTTTATCGCTGTTCCACAAAAATCATTTTAAGACGTAATTTTTCTTCTGAAAGTAATTATCGATATTAACGTTTCATTATGGATTGATTTAAGCATCACTGGGCTCACTTTATATTCCGTTGTTATTATAAAAATCGTTCAGTAGATTGTATTTACTATATGCGTATGATTTCACTGTTAATTACCTTAAGCTTTGTTTGAGCTTTAGAGCTTTTAAAATCTATCCGCAAATCGGAATGATATGTGTTATGAAATTGTAAAACTTTAGTCTTCAATTCGTCATGTCACGTTGAATGCGGGTTAACCATTCAAAGTATGAATAACTACTAAAAGCTCTAACATTTTACTGTAACAATTTAATAGTGACAACAAAGATACGGGCTGCCCGTTTGATGTCTCATTAAATACTTGTTCAAGTACATTGTTTCCGTCGTTTATATTCCAAAGTGAGAATTTTCCAATCAGTGACTTTTCAACAAAATTATATTTTTTTGATTAATTTGCGTTATTCTATTACAAGTTTTAACTTTAGTCTCTATAGATACATGCATATTGTCGCGTCAACTTTGCTACTCTGGAAAAGTTTATCAAAGAATGCTACCCGTTGACACCGAATAACTCACATATAATCTCAACTGTAATATAAGGACTGTCAAGCCCTTCACATTGGAATGCATTGATCGTTTTACCAAAGAATCTGGTTGTTGTATCTACCCATGCGGGATCAATAAATGCGCCTTACCAGAAAACAAAATTACTTTTCTGTGTTTATTGTATAATACGTTTTTATGATACAATTTTGTGTCAAATAAAGAAATATTATGGAAGAGAAAAATTTTGAAGTAGTCGTGGCCTAAAGGATAAGACGTCCAGTGCATTCATATCTAGCGATGCACCGGTGTTCGAATCCCACAGGCGGGCACCAATTTTTTCCAATGAAATACGCACTTGACCTTCACCTTGACCTTGACCTTGAAGGAATAACATCGTGTAATAAAAATCAAACCCGCAAAATTATAATTTGGGTCATTACTGGTGGTAGGACCTCTGGTGAGTCCGCACGGGTCGGTACGACCACCCCGCCTATTCCTGCCGTGAAGCAGTAATGCGTTTCGGTTCGAAGTTCGAGGGTGGGGCAGCCGTTGTATCCATACTGAGACCTTAAAACTTATATCTCAAGATGGGAGGCGCATTTACGTTGTAGACGTCTATAGGGCTCCAGTAACCACTTAACATCAGGTGGGTTGTGAGCTCGTCCACCCATCTAAGCAGTAAAAAAATACTATAGACTAATTAATACATTCGTTCTAGATTTTTAACGCAGCATCGAAACCACAAATGATCCCTTTCTTTGACTTTCTTAACACAATACACTGTTATTTAATTTACACAATGGTTAAAGTATGAAACTAAAAACCGAAGATAAAAATATCTGGGTTGCCTCGCCTCAATTTGACCACACCGAACGCTAATGACTATTCATCAAACGTAAACTGTGAATTACACATCAAAATACAACGTCGAGAACTTATATAGAGTACATAAGACAGAAAGTCAATTAGTTAAAATTTTGTAACACTTTTCCAATGTGACATAAGTCTATTTGACATGAATTAGACTTGAATTTTTTGAGAATAATGCTTAAATGTTTTCGTGATTTCCTATAAATCAAATATTAATTTATATTGTATTGTTTCCGGTATCTAACAATAGATGGCGTTGTACCTCTCGAGCGTTCTAGATGCTACTAAATCCTTCGATATTCGTTCGACTATTCGACGTTAGATGGCGTTACTCTTACCGGCTCAAAAATATGATAGGTTTTTTATGCTTTGACATTCTTTTTATCATTTACTGGTGGTAGGACCTCTTGTGAGTCCGCACGGGTAGGTACCACCACCCCGCCTATTTCTGCCGTGAAGCAGTAATGCGTTTCGGTTTGAAGGGTGGGGTAGCCGTTGTAACTATACTGAGACCTTAGAACTTATATCTCAAGGTGGGTGGCGCATTTACGTCGTAGACGTCTATAGGGCTCCAGTAACCACTTAACACCAGGTGGGCTGTGAGCTCGTCCACTCATCTAAGCAATAAAAAAAAAATTCTTCCTCAGCGATAGGACCCAGAACAGTTTTGCCTCTGGCTTGTTCATTTTCAAGAACTATGGTAATTATTCGCTAACAGGTACCAGGGTCTTATAACTAAATAAAGTATAAATATATTATAAATAAAATAAAGTATGTCACTAAATGAAAATAGTTTGATCTACAAAATTTTAAGTTGATTTTTAATTTGATTAACATTCAACTTAACATACTCAGTTAGCTCAACTATGAAACTATTAAGGCGTCATTCGAACGAGTCTGTATTCCGTCGTGGGAAAGTCAATACAGATGTTTAAGTAAGCGGGCTTTGTTGCACGGAATAGCCTCAACGGTATCCGGATACGGTAATCTCAAAGAATCCACTACTGCCACCGGAACGTGCGAGTGTTTATGCAACTAATAACGTTTTAGCTTACAAAATGGTTTTTTACGTTTGGAAATTTTTGCTCGATTCATGTGGTAATTGAGGTTATATTAGCCCACTGAGTTTCTTGCCGGATCTTCTCAGTGGGTCCCGTTTCCGATCCGGTGGTAGATCCTGCGAAGCACGGCTCTTGCTAGGGTTCTTGTTTTCAACGTCGTCAGTTTTAAGCCCCGTGAGCTCACCTACTACTTAAGGTTACGCTGAAATAGCCTCTCAAGGCTATAGCATAGGTAGGAAAAATATACCGGATACACAACACAATTGAATGCCTTTATATCTTCAGGTGAGCGTTTGATTCCACGCTATGGTGTGTCTATGCACTTAGCACTTAACACCAGTAGGGTGGTGATCTCATTCACCCAACAATAGGACATAATAAGAATATAAGACTTCATATTAACTTTTTGTAGCTTTACATTTCAATTCATAGACTTCGACGAGTCGTTAGTAAAAGTGCTGTGAACTTATTGTAACTTACACTGAACTTTCCACGGGGAGTGCTCTGAGGAATTGTTCGAGATGATACCGTCATCTCGTTTTTACCATCGCACCGCCCTCCACCGGAGTAGAGTTCATACTACCTGGAACCACTGCGGTCATCCACAGTGCGTTTCCAGAGGTATTTTTTGCCACGTACCATCCGGCTATGGAATGAGCTCCCCTCCACGGTGTTTCCGGAGCGCTATGACATGTCCTTCTTCAAACGAGGCTTGTGGAGATTATTAAGCGGTAGGCAGCGGCTTGGCTCTATCCTTGACATTACTGAAGTTTATGGGTAACCACTCACCATCAGTTGGGCCGTGTGCTCGTCTGCTTACAAGGGCAATTAAAAAAAAAAAACTGAAACCGTCACATATTGTATTACACTAGCGAAACGAAAATGTCATTAAAAATTAAATGTGGCACTAACATTGTATCGTAATGGTCAACATAACATTATCTTCTCATATGACCTCTATATAACATTAGTGCCAACACAACAAGCAATGAAACGCGAACCGACGAAACTTCATTTCGCGGAAACGTGCAATTACGATTTACGATTTCCAAAACAGGCACCTTTAACCTCCTCCGTTTTATTGACAGATAAAAACGACGCTCACAAGAAAATGTGTCAACAAATTTAGTCTGAAATAATTCAAAGCTTTTTTTTTGTATATAAACTTAATTTCCTCGTATAAAAACTTCGAACAAGATTGTTCTAGATTAGATAAAATGTTGTTTAATTTTACGTATTTATAGTTGAGGGGGGTGCAGTTGCTCGCGTCCGTAGTTTCTACCAAACTTTACAATATTCACCCTACACGTGCTCCCCGGGTGGTGCCAAACGAGCAACAACAACGCCGAGCCTCGGGTGGCGGTTAAATAACCCGATAATTGGTAGCCACAGACCATGAGGAATTAAATCTCCTTAAAAAGTGTGGACTCCGTAGGATGTCGGATAATAGAATAGCATCTTCCCCTATCTTCCCGTGGGTGCCGTGAAAACCGGCTGAGGGATGTCCCAGTGGGTGGGCAGCAGCACCCTCTGTAGTGTCGAATACTAGATATCAGTTGACGGGTCACCGGATACTACTGCGGTGTGGAAGGCAAGGGGAAACCACCACACTAATCTCCCAAGAAAGTCATCATGAGGTTACGAAATGGAAAACAACGGTGGCCATGCGATCCGCTTAGCAACCGGCGCCGCTCTGCGTCCGGGGCAGACGGTGTTAAATTGGATACCGGCCATGTACGTGTAGGAGACCAGGCACTGCATGGAAACTGGACAACTGGAACTTTAAAGATACGTCACATTCAGAAGATAGGAACTTGGAATGTGCGTGGCTTGATGCAACCTGGAAAACTTCATATATTAGAGAAAGAAATAACCCGGTGCGAACTTAACGTCTGTGGCCTTTCTGAAACACATTGGAAAAGTAATGGCCACTTTCTTACTGATGCACACGCTATTTATTTTTCTGGAAATAATACAAAGAGCAGTAATGGGGTCGCGATTGTCATACCAAAGGGCATCAACGATTGTGTGATGGGCTATGAGTCCGTGAGTGATAGAGTACTCAGTATAAGAATTAAGGCAGCACCGGTAAACTTGAACATCATACAGGTCTACGCACCAACAAGCTCATCGAGTGATAAGGATTTAGAAGATTTTTACTGCGCTTTGGAAAACATCATGTCTAAGATACCCAATCGAGAGCTACTTATAGTTATGGGTGATCTTAACTCAAAAATTGGAGCAAATGCAAATCAGCTTAGTCAGACCGCCGGCAAATTCGGGTTGGGCCAGTGTAACGAAAGGGGTGAGCGTCTGTTAGAGTTTGCTGCCGATCACAACTTAGTGATATGTAACAGCTTTTTCCAAAATCATCCACGTAGGCTGTATACATGGACATCTCCAACTGGTCATAGAAATCAGATTGATTATATCATGATTAGTTCACGGTGGAAAACTTCTGTGAGGAACGCTCACACCCTGCCCGGAGCCGACTGTAGCTCAGACCATGAACTTCTGGTAGCAACAATACAACTCAAACTTAAGGCTGCTAGGAAGGTTGACAAGCAGCGAAGAATCCAGCCTACAGACTTACCCAAGTTTGTAAATACACTAGAGCAAAATTGGAGTCGCTGGACTGACATAAATCTAGAATCTGCCACTCCAAATCAGTTGTGGAGCCGAGCAAGAGAACTCTTCTAGACTGCAGTCTCTGCATCAAAGATACCGAATGAGACTCATAAGCGTCAACACTGGATGAGTGTCGATACCTTTGCTCTTGTAGAGGAACGACGACGATTGAAGACATCGGGAGCTGATCTGAAGACTTTAAATGCTAAATCAGCTCGGATACAAGAAGCATGCAGACGGGACCGAAATCAGTATCTCCAAAACCTCTGTATTGAACTAGAAATACACGCTAATAAGCATGAAACACGAGATCTTCATCAGAAAATTAAAGCCTTAACTAAAACTCTATCTTCAAAAACATGGGCTATTGAGAATTCACAAGGTGAAACAGTAACAGACCTTGAGGATATTTCCGAAACGTGGAAACAGTACTGCCAATCTCTGTTTCAAGATCCTAACTCGCACTGTTTCGATCCAACAGCACCTCAAGATGAAGAGATAGAGCCGAGCATTCTTAAGGATGAGGTTAGGGCTGCAATAAAACATCTTAAGAAAGGGAAAGCCACAGGGAAGGACGCCATTCCAATTGAAACGATTGAGGCATCTGGGGAGTATGGCGTTGAAATTTTCCATACCCTGTGTAATAAAATATGGCAGTCTGGAACTTGGCCCCAAGACTGGGTTCATACTGTTTTCGTGCCACTGCATAAAAAAGGCTCGACAAAAAGCTGCAGTAATTACCGTCTCATAGCGTTGATTCCACACGCATGCAAGATATTGCTGCGTATCGTTAACGAGCGCCTTAAATCGTACCTCTCTAAAGAAATTGCTCCTGAACAGGCCGGCTTTGTGAAGGGTAAAGGTACACGAGAACAAATATTAACCGTTCGACAGATCATCGAAAAATCCCGGGAATTCAACAAGCCTACGTACTTATGCTTTGTGGATTTCTCTAAGGCGTTTGATTCTGTCAAATGGCCAAAACTTTGGGAAACTCTTTTGGCCATGGGTACCCCCAAACACTTGGTCCATCTGCTGAGGCGACTCTATGAGGAAGGAACAGCTTCAGTTAGAATAGATGACATTCTATCGCGTCACTTCCACCCTAGCGCAGGAGTTCGCCAAGGGTGTATTATATCACCGCTCCTGTTCAATATATATACGGAGCTTATAATGAGAATCGCCCTCGAAAACTGGTCGGATGGAATAACTATCGGAGGTCGGAAGATTTCAAATCTTCGTTATGCAGACGACATCACTTTAGTCACGTCAGGTGTTAGCCAGATGGAAGAGCTACTCGGTAGAGTGGAACGCGTCAGTCTTGATTTCGGACTTAAAATTAACCGCAACAAAACAAGTGTCATGATTGTCGACCGTGCTAATAATAACTCGCCAGAGGTCACAAAAATTGCGAACTGCGATGTCGTACAGTCATACATTTACTTAGGTGCACTGATATCGAACACGGGCGGGTGCGTTGATGAAATCAAGCGGCGTATGGCTGTTTCGAGGTCAGCCATGGACAGGCTGAAGAAAATATGGGGGAATCGAAATATCACTAAAGCCACTAAAATCAGACTTGTAAGAGCACTGGTCTTCCCCTTCTTCTTGTTTTCTTTATGCTGCTGAGACCTGGACATTGAGAGAAAGTGAGAAAAAGAGGATAGATACTCTCGAAATGTGGTGCTGGAGAAGAATGCTGCAAATATCGTGGACAGAGTTCAGAACGAATCAGTCAATTCTACAGGAACTCGGCATCAAGCAGCGACTATCCTCCATCGTTCAGGGTCGCATTCTCACTTTCTTCGGGCATGTGTCGCGGCGGGGTGACGACTCAGTTGAGCGCCTTGTGGTGCAGGGCATGATAGAGGGTACAAGACCGCGCGGCAGATCACCGTTACGATGGACCGACCAAATAAAGGCAGCTCTAAACGGTCCCGTTAGCGAGTGCACAAGAAGGGCCGCGGTACGCGAGGAATGGCGACGTCTGGTGAAGCGCACCACCAACCAAAGTGATGACCACGACCACTCTGCCAAGAGTGCATACGACTGAGAAGAAGAAGAATAGTTGAGCTGTTATATTGTAAGAATTAGTGATGCTTACTAGTGGAAGAGCGTAAGTGCCACTGACCTGTTGGTTTGAAATATGTAATAGTCAAAATACAGATAAGACTTCAACCACATGCTTTTTTATTAATTTTTTATTACTTATATGTGTAAACGAGCTTGCGTCCTACCTGGTATTAAGTGGTTATCAGAGCCCATGGACATCGATAACGTAAATGCCGCCACCTACCGTGAGACATGATTTTTAATTCTGATAACACTAACATAGCTGTGTGGTGATAGCATTTACATTGTTCATGTTTCTATGAGCTTCGGCAAACACTTAAAAGCAAACGGGCTGTAATCTCGTCCGGACAACTAAGCAATAAAACATATAAAACACGGGTCTCCGTCCAGGCATAGCTGCGGGCAGATATGGCTTGTCCTTAATAATTTGAAATAAAACTTGCAATCTAATAATAACTCGAATTCGAATATTAACGTAATACAAGGTTAGCTAGATTTAAACGCGGTTAGCCCGGGACATTTTGCCTACACAGATTCGAATTAAAAAAGCCCGACGAAGCATTCTTGGTATTAAACGAAAATCTGTAGCAGTAAATTTGTCGTCATTTAAAGAGATTAAAAGAGAATGTAGCGTGAGATTGAATGGCGAATTCATTTGAGCCCTCCCCGCTTCGAGAAATTTATGGCGACTTTGACGTTCTTAGCCTCGTGTGAGGCTCCGCGCGATTCCCGAAGTCATCGTTCGAGTTAGCCGAGATGTTCCAGAAATTTCCATTTAAGTAACTCTCAACGCGAATAAGATTATGTAAAAGTACTTTTCAGTATTTTATAGATTTAGTGTTTTGGGCACAATTTGTAGATTTTGTTTTCGTAATACAGTTATTTTATCCTTTTCTATTTCAATAGTTATTCCTTTTTGGTTTTCAGTAAGTTCAACACTAACAGTTATGTGAGTATCTATATTTGATTATTTCTTCTAATAATGGTTACGATATAAAGCTTAGTACTATTATTTAATGTGAATATGTTTTTTTTTATTGCTTAGATGGGTGGACGAGCTCACAGCTCACCTGGTATTAAGTGGTTACTGGAACCCATAGACATTTACAACGTAAACGCGCCACCCACCTTGAGATATAAGTTCTAAGGTGTCAGTATAGTTACAACGGCTGCCCCACCCTTCAAACCGAAACGTATTGTATTTATCACGAAATTTTGTAATTTAATTATCACGTAATTTGTATTTGTAGTATTTATTTGTATTTGTATTTATAGTAATTTGTATTTATCACGAAATTTTGTAATTTAAAATGTAACATTGTATACATCCGGTGTAATCTGTCGAATTGAAGGCAGATGTACACAACACGGATGGAGCCGTGACAAATTTAATACGTCGGCGCGTGACAACAACAATGCAAGTCAATTCATTGTTGTAACTGCACCAAATTTACAAAGAACCTCACAATGTACTCGCAAATAATTTATGTCCTCAGTGGATTTATTAATAATAGTCAATTTATTGCAATAGCCCACTTGACAGTAATAGCATTTTTAACTTAATACTGCATATTACTAGAGAATCACGTATTGTAAATATGTATTGTATATCATTGAAGTCTTAACCGCTGTGGAACGACATATGAGTCGTCTATTATCAAAGGTGGCAATCTGTGCATTTGGACAAAAAAATGTTATTGATATGTCAATACAGATTGATTTGAATATAATTGTCTCTTTCAAAGAATACGGTTCAAAACCTGCATTAAATAAAGGTTAATAATTAACCTGTTATAATAAAGGTTAATAATTAACCTGTTATTTATCTAAGATAACGTTCAGAAGAGTTTTGTGACTGCCAATGGAATACAAAGTCAATAATTCGTTTTTCTGATTTACCAGTAATTGTCCAAAAGTCACATTGCCGGCTTTGATACTAGTCGACTCATTCGCTGATTTGCGTCTCTTGCATTTTATGTTATTAGCATTAACGAAAACTATAACGTTATAAGAATATTCTGATATTTAGTGCTGAAAATAGTCTTCGCGTTATAGCAAAGCCAATGGAATTCATGCAATAATCTAGCTTCTGAATTCTTCGCGTGCTTATTTTAAGACACGTTGCCCACCCTAGTAAGAAACCGTGTATTTGTGTTATGAAAACTTGGATTTACGATTTTCGGTGGGTAGGTACCGATACCAACCGTTATAATTTTATGTTCGGATTATGCTACCGATCGTAAAAACGTTTTACGATTCTATAAATACGCTGCTCAAATATCGATGGTTTTTTGTTGATGCCTCGATACGTAACAAAACATAGTAAGCGTTGAAAGTTTCATGTTTGACGGCCACTATCTTCAATAGCATTGTGTCCTATTAGAATAATATTAAAATGTAGTGTCGTGGGACACCAGGTAGGAACGAAGTTCCTTCGGCTAATGTAGAATCGACACAATTTGCAAAAAAAAAATCGTGCTCAATTTTATGTAGGTTTTCTTGATTATTCTCTTAAATTTTGCTAATTAGTTTTTATTTAAGTATAGGAAAGTATTTAGGAAATTCAGTATTTTAGGAAATAATAAATTACGTAAAATAGAAAGAGAATGGATGAGAGAACGAAAAGAAAGAGGGAGAAAGAGAAAGGTATTATACACTACTCGCTTGTGTATGCGACTGTCGCGCCTGCGCACGTCTCATTTAACGGTTTTATTCCACGCACTTTTTTCCACGGATTTTTTCCACGAATTTTTTCTTACGGTTTTACTATCACATTTTTTTCAGTTCGGTCGCGCAGCAAAATCCCTATCCCCTCCAAGCCTGCCGTAAGGAACTTCGTTCCAATAAAAACTTGTCAAAAAAAAAGAATACGAAATACATTTTTTTCTGGTGGTAGGACCTCTTGTGAGTCCGCCGGGTAGGTACCACCACCCCGCCTATTTCTGCCGTGAAGCAGTAATGCGTTTCGGTTTGAAGGGAAGGGGCAGCCGTTGTAACTCTACTTGAGACCTTATAACTTATATCTCAAGGTGAGTGGCGCATTTACGTTGTAGATGTCTATGGGCTCCAGTAACCACTTAATACCTAGAGGGCCGTGAGCTCGTCCACCCATCTAAGCAATAAAATAAAAAACATAATTTTTTTGATTTTTTTTTTAATTGACCGCTCTCAATGTGACACAGTTACTTGATACTTCGATATGTAACAAAACATAGTGAGCGTTGAAAGTTTCATGTTTGACGGCCATTATCTTCAATAACAATTGTCCTAATATAATAAAAACTAGTCAAAAAAAAAAACGAATACAAAATACATTTATTTTACAAACGCTTTACTTACTTTAACTAAATTACAACAAAAGATACCTATTTTAATGTAACAGATACGACTTGATGTGTAGCTTGATATACATACAAGAAACGAACTTTTTGTTCAACTTTAAATAATGAGTCAATTACAGCGTAGAAGATATCAGATCGTCGGTATCAAAGCGTTGAAATTTATTAAAGTATATTTAAACTTTGATTATTTGGAGTTTGTTTCTTAGAACATAGGTTCCAATTTTGTTTGTCAGCTCAGAAAACGCTAAAGAAATAGCCTAACAGATCTCCTTATACCGTTTTGATTAGCACATTACTTTATAACGTTGAGCTTGCGATTTATTGTAATGAAATCGCAAGCACAGTACCTTGCGTGAGATATAGAAGAAGGAACAAATCGTAAATCCTTTAATCGGATGTTAATGTTCCCAATCGTAAAATGAATATGACGTTTATAGGATTGTAATGAAATCCGATCACGCTCCGCTGAGGTTATTGCTAACGTGTGAAAAACATCGATTCGTTGAAATTACAAGCGCTCGACCTACTGTTAGTTATTTGTACTATGTCCACTGTCCAATTTCGTGCTAGTGCAAGCAACTTGACGAAACTTGATCGCAATGGGATGAACGGCATGGCAGCTTATGCATTTGAAAAATCAAAAAATTACAAACATTCTAGAAAATGATTTGTGATTGTGGTCTTGATTTTTTTTTAATTCACCGCGCTCAATGTAACAAAGTGCTACAAGTAGCACTGTGTTACATTCAAGATGCGCGATCTTTTAGGTACCACAAGCACCGGTCACCATCCTCTTCGAACCCGTTGCTTGCGATGAAGGGCTCGATGAGCGAACTAACCTATAGACACACAGCCCACTGAGTTTCTCGCCGGATCTTCTCAGTGGGTAGCGTTTCCGATCCGGTGGTAGATTCTGCGAAGCACTGCTCTTGCTAGGGTCAGTGTTAGCATCATTTCATCATTTCGGTTTGAGCCCCGTGAGCTCACCTACTAGTTAAGGTTATGCTGAAATAGCCTCTGAAGGCTATCAGCTTAGGTAGGAAAAAAAAAGATGCGCGATTTAAAGTGATTTCGTCTGGTCGCGAAGGTTCATCTGACTGTTTTCAGAGGAGTTGGAGGACTCAATATGGAACAACAAAAGGGCAAGTATAGTTAGCTATAAAAATGCATCACTAGTACAGTAGACAAATCGTGTATATCTATACTAATATTATAAAGCTAAAGAGTTTGTTTGTTTGTTTGAATGCGCTAATCTCAGGAACTACTGGTTCGATTTGAAAAATTATTTTAGTGTCAGATAGCTCATTTATTGAGGAAGGCTATAGGTTATATAACATCACGCTAAGACCAAAACAAGCGGAGAACGTGAGGCCCACTACAACGCGAGGCTTACTACAACGCGAGGCTTACTAGAACGCGACACCTACTAGAACACGAGGCCTACTACAATGCGAGGCCTACTATAACACGAGGCCTACTACAACGTGAGGCCCACCACAACGCGAGGCTTACTACAACGCGAGGCCTACTACAACGCGAGGCCTACTACAACGCGAGGCCTACTACAACACGAGGCCTACTACAACGCGAGGCCTACTACAACGCGAGGCCTACTACAACGCGTGGCCTACCACAACACGCGACCTACCAATAAAAACAATATTAAATGAAATCATAATTATCTTCAATTTGTTCAGTACTCTGGTTTATATTCCAAATAACTGAAAATATCCATGTGAACGAAATAGCGCATTTTACCTTTTTTGTGAGTTGAATTATAAAATTTGAGGTATCCACGCTGATTATTCGGCTGACGGTAGCTTTCCTATATCATTTGCTATCAAAGCCCAAAAGTCGTCGTGGCCTAAGGGATAAGACGCCCGGTGCATTCGTGTTGAGCGATGCACCCGGTGTTCGAATCTCAGGCGGGTACCAATTTTTCTAATGAAATACGTATTCAACAAATGTTCACGATAGATTTCCACGGTGAAGGAATAACATCGTGTAATAAAAATCAAGCCCGCAAAAATTATATTTGCGTAATTACTGGTGATAGGACCTCTTGTGAGTCCGCGCGGGTGGGTACCACCACCCTGCCTATTTCTGCCGTGAAGCGGTAATGCGTTTCGGTTTGAAGGGTGGGGCAGCCGTTGTAACTTACTTGAGACCTTAGAACTTATATCTCATTGTGGGTGGCGCATTTACGTTGTGGATGTCTATGGGCTCCAATAACCACTTAACACCAGATGGGCTGTGAGCTCGTTCACCCATCTAAGCAATAAAAAAATAAAAAACGTAAAATATGATGCCTATTCATTTTTCTAAATCAAACTGCATTGTGATTATTGCAGCAGAAACTGACAGAATGACGATACTAACCTGGGCAGTTCACTATATATTCTATCACGATTAATTTTCTAACGTCTTCTAAACAAAATCGTAGGTGGTAATTCTTCGAAATCGGCGCATAAACCACACTGTCATATTTCAAAGAGATATTACTAGAACTCGGCTTGCCTGTCGTCACGTTCGGTGATCATTCACAACGTTTGACACGTCCAATGGGGCACAAAAACAAATCTGTCATTGGTCTGAAGACGCCTTTTGCCAGAATTGAAATTTACGGTCTCTGTTTTATGAAATTTCAAGATATCTTTATATTATTAATACGTGAAGGAAAAACTTTGTACCCCTTTTTACGAAAATTGCGCGGACGGAGGAGTGTGATATTTCCCACACTTATAGAGAATATAGAGAAGGAGTGGACAATGCTAATATTTTTTAAAAATAGTGCACAAAAGATACATTAAATCAATAAAGAAAACATTACACACACTGCCATGTATTTGACACACACACACACACATATGTACACTCTTTGTTTATTGTCAAACTTTAGATAATGCTTAAAGTCTGTGGTCAAATTGAAAGTAGGTTAATATTGTTTATCTTTAATATTATTTGTCTATAGTGTAGTCTTGGCGTAATCTGTGATTATAGAAGTATAATAGTCTTTGACAATATAACCATAATGATGTTCAAACTTATAATATCAATTAATTAAAGTCGAATTTCGACTACTGCGGGACCACTAGTTTGAATTACACCATGCTAACGTTACAGTGTGCGTTGCAAGATGACAATTGACTTGTCAAAATTCGAAGACGTAAGGCGTTGACTTGTAAATTATACAGGTCATTTATTAGATTATGTATGCAAGTACGAAGCACAGCAGGACAACGTTGTGTGTTAAGAATATGGTAATGGTAAATAAAATAGCTTCAAAGACTTAAAGTCGTATGTTGCATGGGTAGTTTGCGTTAGAGATAAGACTAAATTAAAGACCATTAAGAATTATATGAAATACGAATAACGTAGTATGAAACATGTTTGGTCCATAATAGCGTAAGATACTTCTAATTTGTTTATCTTTGGTAATGTTTACTGCCAATAAGAATTTTTTTTTTTTTTGCAGACAATGGCTACGTTTTCAAATTGATTACTGCTCGTTATTTCATGTTGACACACTTTATTGTTCAGAGTTAAAAGCGATAAAACGCCTTTACGACGTAACACGAACGATGGACCTTTGCGAAAAATATATGCTTAGAAAATTTATTGTGCGCTCCGTTTAATTTATCGTCAAAACTAAAAGGTTTATCGCTGAATTTCAACTGCCTTGTCACAGATGGCGTAATAGTATAAGTCCTTGTTCGATATTCTGAATTCAAAGTTATGGCGTTATAATTAATGTAAGTGTATATAATAAAGCTTGGCTAGGTGGTGCGATGACCTCTGCACGGTGGCCGGCAAGAAGTGGATGAGGAGAGCCGCAGACCGGGCTCAGTGGTGTGGATTGGGAGAGGCCTATGTCCAGCAGTGGACGACTGTGGGCTGATGATGATGATGAAAATGTGTGTATGTATAATATATATGTGTATGTGTATGTGTGTGTGTGTATTTTTATGAATATATATTGTTTTGTATCTTGTAATATGTAAATATTATTATATATAATGTGTACTGTATGCACTAGGTTTGTGTTCCTAATTCTTCTTTCCTTTTGCGGGCCTACTGGAAGAGATTTCAACATGAAATAAGTAGTGCCCTTGTACTCTGTATCCGTATTGTCGTGTTTTCTCTAACAGCTGTGTGTACAAAATATATTAAATAAATAAATAATGACTCGGTGAGAGATTTTAATTTTATAATTGATAGCTATGAAGAAAACTTAATGGTATTATTTGAGAGTAACTTTATTGTTTCTTCAAAAATATTTTCAGTAATTTCATCGTTAAATCTCAGTGGTTAGCTTTTAAAAGTAAAGCTTAGTCTTTGTGAATAATATATTTGTGACTTAGACTTTGTCTCTATTTTTAAAAGGAATAGGATGAATTTATAATACCAAAGCATTTGTATCTATCAATGATAACTTATCTCTCTTTAATTCTGTTGATGGGCCGTTGAGAATAAAGCCCATCCCATGTCAATTGATTGCTGGAGTCTCTAAACTGTTGATATCACTACAATAATTACTGGTGGTAGGACCTCCCACCACCCTGCCTATTTCTGTCGTGAAGCAGTAATGCGTTTCGGTTTGAAGGGCGGGGCAGCCGTTGTAACTATACTGAGACCTTAGAACTTATATCTCAAGGTGGGTTGCGCATTTACGCTGTAGATGTCTATGGGCTCCACGTAACCACTTAACACCAGGTGGGTTGTGACCTCGTCCACCCATCTAAGCAATAAAAAAAATCAACTCATCAACAGACCAGGTCGATGAAACAATGTTACTGTATTAAAAGGCGAGCTTGATGATGATAGAATAATTAAAACTAGAGGTCCCGCAGTAGTCGAAATTCGACTATAATTAATTGGAATTGTAAGTTTGTACACTATTATGATTGTATTTTGTACTTCTATAATCACAAATTTCGCCAAGATTACATTATAAAAAATAAAGACAAACAATATTTAATCTATTCACAATTTGACCACAGACGTCAAGAACCAAAGTTTGACAATAAATAGTAGGTATGCATGAGTGTGCGTCAAATATATGGTATGTAGTGTGTGTAATGTTTTCTTTATTGATTTAATGTATCTTTTATGCATTATTTAAAAAAAAATATTAGCATTGTGCACTTCTTCTCTATATTCTCTATAAGTGTGGAAAATTTCATACTCCTCCGTCCGCGCAATTTTCGTAAAAAGGGATACAAAGTTTTTGCTTCACGTATTAATATATAGATTGGGTGAACGTAATACGCATGTACGTTCTAGCTAATACAGAAACCTCAAAAAGGTAGTTTGGCGGATTGTTCGGCCAATCAATCCATTTGTTCGAAATAGTTAACGATCTACAGGTGTATTGACCCAATTCGCGTAACTCGTACCGTGGGACACTGCAGCCTCGGTAATCAATCAACTGCCGTCCAAACTGGGAATACAATTATGAACTTAGTCGGTGTCACTGAGTCCGTGTACGCCCGAAGTGATTAATTAGTCTGTTTTAGTTATGTTAAATTTACTCGAAAATGTCTGGTTTTGTTTATCAATCTACGAGCCGAATTTGTATCCTGTATTTCTTCTTCTCAATCGTGTCACTCTTAACAGAGTGGTCATCATCGTCATATTATAGTGTTTTGGAGGGGGCATACATATTTTCTATATATTAAACTTGTCACAAAAGCATGTCTCTTTTGAAGTACTTTGGCTCAGACACGCCTCTTATGTTAAATATTTTTTGATGATCAAAATGTATTTTATCTTTTCTATCACAAACAATACGTAATTGTATAATACGACTGACATGATTTTTCTTATGACATAGCCCTGTAACTAAGAAGTTTAATACCTTATTTTAAGGAGTATTTAATTGTCTACTAAACACAATTTATTTCATTAAGCTAGGATTCTTAGCTTCCGAGTCTTATAGGTTTTTTTAAGTGACCCGAATTTAATTGCTTTCGAATGTATAATTATTTAACCGCCGTATGGTGTAGTGGTAAGTGACATAGTCACTACACAAGGGGGTCGCGGGTTCGAATCCCGCCAAGGGATGATATTTGTATGATAAATATAAATGTCTTTTCCAGGGTTATGGATGTATATTAAATATATGTATGTGTATAATAAAAATCTTACATTTATTTCCGTTATCTGGCACCTGTAACACAAGTTCTTTACGAACTTATCACGGGACCAGTTAACGTGGCTTGATTGTTAGTAAATATTTATTTATTTATTTATTTATTATTATTTCCTCGGAATCTATTTTAGCATTACGGCTAACAGATTATATTGTACGATGGTAAGATCATCGCAACCACAATATTGGAGATTGCGAGTAAACGCTTGTTTAGTAACACTACCTAGATATTGGCCGGTCCAATGTACAGAGCGTAGGATTGTACACAGTGTGGGAAAATAAACGATGTTTACATGCATATAGGATTACTGGATTTGATACTCGCTGTGTGGCTGTCTAAGTATACGGCACTGGATAAATAAATTTACATTATTTCTGATTAAAATTAAAATAAAAATTTTTAGAAGAATCTTTAATTTTTTTTTTTTTTTTTTTATTGCCTTTGTAGGCAGACGGCCATACGGCCCACCTGATGGTGAGTGGTTACCGTCGCCCATGGACTTCAGCAATGCCAAGGGCAGAGCCAAGCCGCTGCCTACCAATTATTACCAAGTTAATTATAATAATTAATAAATGAATGAAGATTTATTAAAGTTTTTTTTACATGTTGAGCAAAATTTATGTAGTATATTGATGAACTTACATATTTAAAATAATTACGCGCTCTTCCGAATTGTATTTTGTTGCTTAATCATTTTTTCGAAACCTAATATTATAACTATAATTATTTTATCATAGTTCATTCAGTCAGTCGCAAAATCCAGATGTTATTTCCGTTTAAGAAACTATCAATCAAACATTTAAATTAAAATGGATTCGGATCTGTCCGTTTTATCAGAAGATCAGTTTTATTTAAAAATAAATCGTTTTCCTCATTCTGCCTCTAAAGTACAATGACTCCTTCTGAGAACCTTTTTTCGCGTATTTTTTTTAAAGACCCTACAAGACATTATCGCAGACACGGTTAATATACTTCTCTATCTATAATAACAGCAGCTAGTATATGCGAGGTAGATAGTCCGGTATCTGACTAGTTGATAAAGCTTACTGTTATCCCGCTTGGGTTTGAATCACTATTCTATCTATTTCTGCAATGAAGCAGTCATACGGAATGAAATACTTGGGGTCGACATTTCAAGCGGTGTCCAATTTCGGAGTCATTTGGAAGGCAAAGCCAAGTTGGCGTCCAAAATTCTGGGAGTCCTCAACAGAGCGAAGCGGTACTTCACGCCTGGACAAAGACTTTTGCTTTACAAAGCACAAGTCCGGCCTCGCGTGGAGTACTGCTCCCATCACTGGGCCCTTGGCTCCCAAATACCAGCTTCTTCCATTTGACTCCATACAGAAGAGGGCCGTTCGGATTGTCGATAATCCCATTCTCACGGATCGCTTGGAGCCTCTGGGTCTGCGGAGGGACTTCGGTTCCCTCTGTATTTTGTATGTTCCATTGGGAGTGCTCTGAGAAATTGTTTGAGATGATCCCTTCATCTTCTTTTTATCATCGCACCTCCCGCCATCGAAGCAGAGTTCATCCATATTATCTGGAACCGCTGCGTTCATCGACAGTGCCTTTCCAGAGGTCTTTTTTGCCACGTACCATCCGGCTATGGAATGAGCTCCCCTCCACGGTGTGTCTCGAGCGCTATGACATGTCTTTCTTCAAAAGAAGCTTGTGGAGAGTATTAAGCGATAGGCAGCGGCTTGACTCTGCCCCTGGCATTGCTGAAGTCCAAGAGCGACGGTAACCACTTACCATCGGGTGGGCCGTAAGCTCGTCTGCCTACAAGGGCAAAAAAAAACATTTCATACAGCCATTATAAAATACAACAGAGACTTCGACTTAATTTCTCAAGAACACAAACATTGCCAAATGCAGTCATCATTGATTCACCCAATTAACGCTGCCGCCTCTCGGGACACCTCACCAGTGTTCGCCGCCGATACGACCATCAGCCGAACTAACCACATTCATCATAAAAATTTCAAAATATCGCCAAGATCATATCACACACTTCAATCGTCATAATAATTTTAAAGGCAATATATAACCGAGTATATTTCTTCAAAAGGTTCAGTAGACGTCTCACTAAAGACTCTGCAATATATATTTTCTCTCTTTTGACTCGGTGGTGCAGTAGTTTGCTCTCTTGACTTTAGCGTCGTGGATCGTGGGTTCGATTCCCACATCGGACAAACATTTGTGTGATGAAAGTATTCGTTTGCTCTTGGAGTGGGTGTTAATTATCTTACACATTATTATTTACTGGTGGTAGGACCTCTTGTGAGTCCGCGCGGGTAGGTACCACCACCCTACCTATTTCTGCCGTGAAGCAGTAATGCGTTTTGGTTCGAAGGGTGGGGCAGCCGTTGTAAGTATACTTGAGACCTTAGAACTTATATCTCAAGTTGGGTGGCGCATTTACGTTGTAGATGTCTATGGGCTCCAGTAACGACTTAACACCAGGTGGGCTGTGAGCCCATCCACCAATCTAAGCAATAAATAAATAAAAAATACGTGTGTGTATTTAAACATTTATAAGTATGTGTGTCAGTCTCTGGCACCCATAGTACAAGGAATCCAAACTTGAGGCTGGATGAGCGCGCCAGATTTGTTATCAGATTTAGATTATTTAAGGACGTATCTAGTCGTTTTACATTGAGATCACATGCAAGTTTCTCTGACGGGCATCGTGCTGACTCCACGCTATCGCGGACGCCAGAAACAATATTTTGCGGGTTTGAGAGTATAAAAGGAATTTGAGCTGGTTTCCAGAAGTTGAAATTGCCGATGTTTTTTGTAAAAGTAAATGTGTGTGTGTGTGGCTTACTGAGAAATTCTGTTACGAGAATTTTTATAAGCTAATAAACACTTGTTATTGAATTAAAATTCTTGTTTTGTCTTTTACTTATAATACAAAAAAGATGTGTGGTGTCGTGGGACACCGGATAGGAACGAAGTTCCTTATTATAAACATATTATTTTTAAGTTCTATTCGAGGTAAAAAGAAAATAATTATTCGGGTATACATTTTTTATTATGATATTTTTTATTGATAAAAATAAAATAAAAACTAGTTATCAACTTTTATCAACAAAGTTATTTTATTACAAAGTTAAGTCGTACACTTACACACGTACATTACTAATAAAAATCTTACGTTACGGACATTTTTTCCCAGTTGGGTACCCCTCCGCATCGTCCCATAAGGAACTTCGTTCCAAAAGTTTTTCTTACAAAAAATACAAATGGGCGATACTATAGTGAAACTGTCGTAATATAATTTAAATCAAGGAATATTAAATTATTGCCGCATCCTTTTTTTTCCTGTGCGAGCCCCTGGAATAAAGGAAAATGTATGCGCTGTAAAAAAGCTCATTAAAGGCGCATAGTATAAATAATTTGAAACAATTTTGAGGCAGTAATTTCGAAGAAGTAACATTTTATTTTACTTTCAGTTTGAATTCTGTATCATTTCAAGCTTTTTAACAGTAACAGTAGTTGGCCTTCTATAGCCTGTTTGTTTGTAAATTATATATTATATAGCTTTTGGTCAAAAACATATATCGATTCATACTAAAGTAAACAGCTTAACTGGTAGAATTGATGATATCGCAATGATAAATATGTGAATAAAAATACGTTGATTCACTTTATTGTAATTCATTGTTATGTATTGATATTACGTATTAATTAACAAACCTTAACCCAAGAGTTAAATATATTTTAAATATTAATTATATTTTAAAAGCACCCCACGTTTTTTTACAATAAAATCATTTTTTCTTACACTTTTTTTAATTCAAATTTATTACAATTTATTTTCTATTTTTTTAGTTGGATTTTCTATAAAAGTGTATTTTGTTAGTTTTTTTAAGCTATTATTTGATTCGAACTTTATTCATGAGCATTAGCACCAAATAAACAAAAATAAAGCTTTCAAATTTATTACTGTGAATAAGAACCGAAATTGAATTTTTGTAAATCCAAAACGTTCCAAGAAATTTCGATAAATTAACGAATCATCGAAGTCTTTTGTCAACGATCTTTACGCATTCCACTTAAACAAAGAACTATAAAGTCCTCAATAAATTTCACCCGAGCACGGTTCATTAAATATGTATTTAAGCGTGCATTACTTAACGATTATAATTAAAAAGCTGAAGGCGTTTTACAAATGGAGCATCACAACGCAGTGCTAGAGGCGAAACATGTCAGGTAACCAGAATAACTTGACTCGAGAGCTAGCTAACAAATGTGGCAATTTTATATCGAGCTTTAGGCCTCTTTAATTTGGGCATTATGCTAAAGATATCAATATTCGTTGCTCACATGAAAGCGATCTATTAATTTAGTATGGAAACCATAACGTCCATTATTTAAATATTATTTGATGAAAAATATGTCTATTTTCGTAGCACATAAGGTAGCTTTTGTTAGTTTGAAAATTGGTACGTTTTATCATTTGATTTCAAAAGTGACGATGTTTAAGAACAAACCGACTTTTCCGCCTCGAGAGATGTGATTTATTTTGAGGGCCCGCTGAACCAATACTATAGAGCATTTGAATTTGTTAATTATCTACCCGAACAATTTGTGTTCGATTCGGATTAATTGATTACAATGCTTTAAATTGATGTGGACTTTTGACCTTTTTTTTTTCATTTATATTTGTCGTAAATCTTATAGTTGAGTTACTGTTATTATTACCAATCCAAGATTCTTCTAGAGCTAAATTTGCGTTTTTTGCTGCTACATGAGTATGTATGGTAAGTACCTTTTTATTTATTTTTTTACAGGAGAAAATCGCCAGATCCCCACCCGCGCGGCAGATGGGTGTGTGGTGGCAGGTATGTGGGAGGTGAACCTCACTAAAAACTCCTGCCGCTCACAGCCGGCGCCCTACCCCGGATCGGCCCGGAGCCCAGTCGGGGCTATTGAGACGGCGGGACAGGGTTGACGCAAAGCATATTACATCCATCCCGCCGTCCCATGGTATGTACCTTACAAATGTTTTGGTTATACTGCTAATTTGTAAGATTTTTTTTTATTGCTTAGGTGGGTGGACGAGCTCACAGCCCACCTAGTGTTAAGTGGTTACTGGAGCCCATAGACATCTACAACGTAAATGCGCCACCCACCTTGAGATATAAGTTCTGAGGTCTCAGTATAGTTACAACGGTTGCCCCACCCTTCAAACCGAAACGCATTACTGCTTCACGGCAGAAATGAGCAGGGTGGTGGTACCTATCCGCGCGGATTCACAAGAGGTCCTACCACCAATAACACAGACCAAAAAGTAAAATAAATAAATAAATATTCATCGGCGGATGGTGCTCTTCGTAGAGGCGTATATGTTTACTGCAGCCGAGTGAAAAGGTTATTAAAAAATCCATAGTTCTTGTTACGACTTTGAATTAATTCTGTGCTTAATTCTAACTGTCCACTTTAAATATTAGTTTTGTTTAATATATAGGATGTCTCGGTAGTATATCAACTGTAGATGATGTCGTATTGGAATAATCGATTCAAAGAAAACATTTATTTCCCAAATTAATGGTTTCGGAATAACGAATAGTTGAACGTAACTAACATACTAAACTTCTGCCAGCCTTTGAATTGTGTTTTAAGTAATGTCTTTAAGCTTTAAAGTCTTAAAGTATGATCTTTAGGAAAAAAACAAGGCTGACTACATATCAAAAGATGCGCTTTTGTTTATAATAAAAAAAATTATGGCTTAGAAGAGTGACAAGCTCATGGTACTTTTGTTTAAGGCTGTCGAACATTTGAAATGATTAATAAGTTAAGTAACTACTACGACTTAGTTTTTTTTTAACATTTTACCGTGATTTTAATTTTTGATACTATGGTAACTTTTCGAGCTGATATACCCCACTATGGGGACAGGGGTATTATGGACATACACTATTGTGGAACACCCTGTATATTGTTAACAATTCTAGATGATAACCAAATTGTAAGTTAAAAAAATAATAATTAAAAAACGACTTCCCTTATTTGAATTCATAAGAAATAGGTAGAATGAATTTTATTCGCGAAACCGTTCGATTACGTGGCATTAGTTAAGATAAAATGAACAGTGAATTCTGCAAGTGAGGGACATTATCGCGTTTCGTGTCCCAACGGAGAGCAGGGTCAGGGAGCGACGCTACTGACTAATGATGCAAGCTAACTGTGATTTTTTCTCCTTTAATCCGAATAACTTTTCCGGGAATCTTTAACCTCTACTCGCCAGATTAATAATGAAAAAAGTCTAATGAGTTGAAAAGGGTGCAATCCATTCGCTTAATATTAATACGTGAAGCAAAAACTTTGTACCCCTTTTTACGAAAATTGCGCGGACAGAGGAGTATGAAATTTCCCACACTTATAGAAAATACAGAGAAGGAGGGCAGAATGCTAGTTGCAATTTTTTTTAATTCTGCATGTATTATAGATACATTAAATCAAATAAAATAAAACATAACTCACACTACCGTGTATTTGACACACACACACGCATACACACTCATATTTTATTGTTTGTTTGTGTATTGTTACACTCTTTGTTTATTGTCAAACTTTTGCTTTATGTCTATGGTCAAATTGAGAATAGGTTAATATTGTTTATCTGTAATATTGTTTGTCTATAGTGTCATCTTGGCGAAATCCGTGATAATAGAAGTATAATAAATAGCCTTTGACAATAGAACCATAATAATGTTCAAATTTATAATTTCAATTAATTATAGTCGAATTTCGACTACTGCGGGGCCCCTAGTTCTTTTAAATACGCAGCTTGAAGTATATGTCCACTTCCATCTCATTAGCCTTGATTCCCTTGTGATCAATCAGAAATATTGTTACAGTATTTATCTCAAGTTAGTTTACTTGTAGCAAGGCATTATGTAAATTTGCTCGTTTCCATCGTGAAGAAAAAATGCAACGGCTTTTTTGTTGTGATATGTATGGGTTTTGGTGATTACTCAACAACAAGTTCGCGATGAGTTCATCTAACCAGCCAATACAACAAAAATTTCTTTAAGACCTTTAAATTATTGTATTCCATCTTCGAGCCGATGAATTGCCAATGCTATGTACGCCATTATTGTCACATGTATCAGGCCATAAATTAAATAGTTTAAGTTATTTTCAATGTTAAATGTTTGTGATGTGGCAGTGCTTTTTTCTGTAAATAAATAAGACCTAAAAAATTTATTTCACCGATCCCAAAATCTAAACAAGACTAGTTGACGAAAATAATTTTCAATTTGAAACCAAAATTACAATTTTTTCTTTAAAATCTTTTTTTTTATTCAGGCAACAGTTGAAAACATCTTCAAAACTCTAATTAAACGTTTTTAAGATCGTTCTCGACAACAAAAATGAACGGTCCGAGCTATTAAATTGCTCTTACAATTTAAAGAATCTCAATATAAAGAATTCTGAGAGCCTTGGGCGCGACCTGCTCTACTCTGCGGAGTTTATGAACCATAAAACAATGTCAAATTATAATATAAAATTTAGTGAAAATTGCAAAGTTTATACGCCACCCCTGAGGCATGTGTAACAGACAACCTGTCAGCATCAAAACCAACTTTAATAACAACTAACTAAACAAAATATAGTTTAAAAAAACTAACAAAATACGCTCTTATAGAAAATCCAACTAGAAAATAGAAAATAAATTTTAATAAATTTGAATTAAAAATAGTGTAAGAAAAAATGATTTTATTGTAAAAAAAGCGTGGGGTGGTTTTGAGGATATTATCTAAATAGCCCTTCTACTCATATCTGTTCATAAAATATATATTTATAACTAGTGTCACCATGCACCCCATATTTTCGACTGATGGCGCGGCATATTATCAACAGATACCATCACTCACATATTTCCCTTGTATGATAGACTTTATTCTATTGAGATTTCGACATCAACCTCATGTATGAAAATGGGCAGCGGTATTCGCGTTTTGATGTCTATAACCTACTACTACCTACTACTTGTATAACCATTAAATACCAGCTTGGTGGTAAATTCGTCTGCCTTTATGTCCGGGTAAAAATGCACGCAAAACATTTCTTTTTACAATAAAAATACATGCATTTTCCTGTTGATGTATATCGAATAACGATCCCTTTTGCACGTAGTAGAATGTATGATATAAATCACATAAAACACAGACATGCCACTAATTAGTATCTGTTGACCTACGTGAGAGTAATAACAGCGGACCAAGCATTACTAGCACTGTATTAGTTCCAGTATTGTATGTCCATAACATTGAGCCGGCAACTATCGGATTCCTATTAAGAAAGAGGATATTGGCATAGTCAGGGAACGCACGACGCAGCCCAGACATCATTAGGTTAATTGAATTGACGATTGTATCGTCCGAGACTTGGATAGGGCTTATCGTAGTACCGCTGTCGCGTAGATCAATCGTTCCCGTTTCTTTAACGATCCAGCATCGAGTTTACGTTCTTTTGAGATTGATTTTCGGAATTTCCATTTTGATTCGTCGGAAATGTAAGTGGAAGATTGATCTATCGTGAGAAAACGATTCGATTATGTAGTTCTTAGTTGAGATGATTTTTTAAGATGCTTTTATTAACTTGAGCTGTGCATCTATCTGTATCTATGTTTTCACTAACTTTGGGACGTTCTATTAACTTGAAAATTTACACATAATAATATATCAAAAACTAATGACAGTATAACATTTTTATTATTTTTATTCTCAATTATACCATTTCTACTGACCAAGATAAAAAATTTTTTTTTAGTACAGCATGTTGTTTAATCCTGTTTTTTTAAGTTTTTAAGTAATATTTTAATTATATATAAGCTTATAATGCCCGGTGATTCTGACGATGTCTAGGCACTTTCACTTTGAAATGCGAGGTCCGTGTCTCAAGTGAATTAACGCATATCTGTTACCATTCTCGTCGAACCTAGCCCATAGACACAACCCACTGAGTTTCTCCCCGGTTCTTCTCAGTGGGTCGCCATTTTAATACGGTGGTAGATTCAGCGAAGTTTGCGCTTGTCGGGGCCAGTGCTAGAAAGTTCTGTCAGTTTGAACCCGTGAGCTCACCTAACTATCATAGTTGGAATAGTCCCTTAAGCTATCGGCGATCAGTTAGGAAAAAAAGTGAATAGCGTTACGGCAATTATGCACACGCACAGCTTAAAGATAATTTTTTTAAGGGATTTTTTGACCTGGTAACTAAGACCTTTAGGTCATATCTTATTTTAATTTACATTCTTATTTTTATGAAAAATGTTAATATAGAGTGAAATGAAATGAAGATGATCAATTTGAGACGTTAATCAACTGAAATGAAATGAAATGAGATGAGATGATATGGGATGAAATATAATCTCAGTAAAATGGAAGTCGTTTATTAAGATTTTTTCCGTGGACTTTATGGAGAATCCCGAGAAGTTACGTCCAGCAGCTTTGTTTCATTTTCCCACATTTGTGCACTTTCACAGATATTAAACAGTTAATAAACCACCGTTATTACACATTTAAACCTGAAGAAACACTAAATAGACAAAATAAAACAAATCACACAACTTCACTCCTCGCGTTCCCGCCAAAAAGTCAGTTTAAATTCTGAAACGTACCTTTTCCGTACATTAAATTCCAATCGTATATAACGCAGAGGACTTCTTAATAACCTTCTTTTCAATATTGAAACGCGGTTTGTCAGCACCCGTATCAAGAAGTAAGTAGGGCACCACGAAAGCCAGGACCTTCGTCAAGAACGCTCTCGTGACGTGGAACGGAACCTTTTCAATTTGATCCGAAGCCCTCATGATACCTACATTAAGTCTCCCTTGGCCTCTGATTTGCATGAAACTTATTAAAAAATATAACTTCATAAGAAGGCGAGAGAGACCGACTTCGAGAAATATGAAAAATCCGGGAATAAATTATTTGTGGAACGTCGATTAAAATATTGTCATTTCTTTCGTCGTCTGTGATTTAATGAGTTCTTACTTTTGCCAAATTAGTGACAGGTTTATGCGTTTTTTGTTTGTTTCACTTTGTACATAGTTTTAGCGCCGAATTTATAAATTTTAGCAGTATTTTATTTGAACTGTAATATAAATAAATATATAAGTGATTTTTTTTTTTTTTTTTTATTGATTTCTATATAATATATCTTTTAGGAAATTCACCTCGGAAACATTAGTAGTTAGCACTTCTTATTTTGTGATAAATAATTAGTTCACGATAGTTATAATACTTAATAATTAGAGTGAAATTAATCTCACAAGAATCGGGTACCTGCTCTACTGCCCTACATTGAATTTTCTTATTGTAAAAAACTGTATTTCTGAATTCAACGAAAACTCTTTGATTCTCCCAACTGTTTTTAAGTCATGTCAATGGATTGAATTGAATTGAATGTAATGACATTCAAAAATCATTGAAATAATCACGTACCTCATTTTCTTAAAATTATATACTAGAGATAATTTGAAAAGTAATCCTGTAAATGCATAATGAAAAAATTCTTGATAAGATAAAACAAATTTTAATCTACTTAAAATAAGAAGGCGGCGGATATTCCCTATACGGGGTGTACATTTTAACAATTACTTTTTTATATACGATATTTTTAGGACAGAGTATATATTTTGTTTAATTAAAAAAAATCAAACGCTACAGAAACAAGTTCACAACTAAATAATTTGGTTTGCAAATGTAAGTTTCTTTTGCTAGACATTGTAGTACATTGATTTACTTGGAGTACATACTACATTGATTTACCTCACGTTACATTGATTCTAAATTATCGTAATGAAAAGGCTTATTACTTTCTGCATGCAATGAAGCTTTTGCCTGCATTGGAAAAAGTTGTGGTTTTATTGGCGATGTAATATTCTTTGTTTTTATATTTAACGTGATCTTTTTGATATGATATATGATTTGAAAGCGTCGTGGCCTAACGCATAAGACGTCCGGTGCATTCGTGTTGAGCGATGCGCCGGTGTTCGAATCCCGCAGGCCACCAATTTTACCAAAGCAGGGTACCAATTTTTACCACGAAATACGTACTCAACATTTGTTGAGTACGTATTTCGTTATCTTAACTTAGAAATCATGAACATTTGTTCACGATTGATTTCCACGGTGAAGGAATAACATCTAGTAATAAAAATGAAACCCGCAAAATTATAATTTGCGTAATTACTGGTGGTAGGACCTCTTGTGAGTCCGCGCGGGTGGTTACCACCACCCTGCCTATTTCTGCCGTGAAGCAGTAATGCGTTTCGGTTTGAAGGGTGGGGTAGCCGTTGTAACTATACTGAGACCCTTAGAACTTATATCTCAAGGTGTGTGGCGCATTAACGTTGTAGATGTCTATGGGCTCCAGTAACCACTTAACACCAAATGGGCTGTGAGCTCGTCCACCCATCTAAGCAATAAATAAAAAAATAGTACATAGCAAATATTATGTAATAAAAAATCATATTTCGAATTATTACTTTTACTCTCTTTTCCTAGTTACAAGCGATTAGCAATGAAACCTTGAAATTCGTATTGTATAAAAGAAAAAAAAAAAAACATTATTATGTAACTGTGGTGCTACAAACAAAGAGCCATCTTTATACATTGGATACACGAAAAATAGCCTGCTAAAGTTCAAATGTAAAACCGTAAAACATTCATCAACGGGGTTACACGGTAAATATAAAAGCCTCCATGGCGCTTTTCGGGTCCCCTCCATTATCATAAAATTATATCATACAACTTTCTTTTGATGTGACATTAAAATAAAAGGCGTACCTATGCTCCCAGTTCGGTCAACTTTTAAGCGCGTTACGTTCATTATTGCTATTATGAAATATCTATATATTAATACGTGAAGCAAAAACTTTGTACCCCTTTTTACGAAAATTGCGCGGACGGAGGAGTATGAAATTTTCCACACTCATAGAGAATATAGAGAAGAAGTGCACAATGCTAATATTTTTTAAAATAATGCATAAAAGATATATTAAATCAATAAAGAAAACATTACACACACTACATACCATGTATTTGACGCACACACGCATGCATACTATTTATTGTCAAACTTTTGTTCTTGACGTCTGTGGTCAAATTGAGAATAGATTAAAATTAAATATTGTTTGTCTTTTTTAAATATTATTTTATAGAGTAGCCTTGGCGAAATTTGTGATTATAGAAGAATAAAATACAATCATAATAGTGTACAAACTTACAATTCCAATTAATTATAGTCGAATTTCGACTACTGCGGCACCACTAGTTAATGTCAATACGCTTATGATATTTCGTATGCAGTCCAATGAACCATTAATTCGGTCACGTGTCACCACTTTCGAACATGTGGTCGACCGATCGCGATAATATTTCATCGTATTTAAGGATCAGAATATAATATTAATATGATCAATAATCGTTTCGTACAGAATTGATCGTAAATAAATAATAGACTAGATGATGACCGAGCTTCGCTCGGTTTTTTTTTTGATAACGCCATCTTGTTGTGTCTTTAAAGCGGTTAGTTGCTCTCAATTAAGAAAAATAGTATTATTATTCGCCAATAGATGTCGGGAAGAGTTGATTATTGAAAGCACGAATAAAACAACATTTTCTGATAATAAATCGTAGCTAGATCGATTTATCGCCCCCGAAATCCTCTGTATACTAAATTTTATGAAAATCGTTGGAGCCGTTTCCGAGATTCAGATTATATATTTACAAGAATTGCTCCTTTAAAGGTATAAGATAAGATAAAGATTAAGAATCCAATGGCAACAAGCTAGAGTTTTCTGAGTGCTTGAAGGTCACCCGCTTGTTATGAGAGCACATTGGAGACAAATAAGCCTAGGTTTCCGAATATGAAATCTTAATAGCTCTGACTGCTGAAAGTGAATTCAGATGTAATGATCGTTTTATTTATATAGTGGTTTTTAATTTCCAATGTATCTCTTCCTCCTTCCGTCGTATTCCTCACTGGTGAGGGCTGTCACCACAAATCGTCCAAGGTCGATTCCAATGTATCTAAAGACTGAAATATTTCTGGGTATTGTGGATCTCACAGATATAAAATTAATCATCGCTCACCTTAAACAAAAGAGGTCAAAATTTCAATCCGCCAAACTACAATACTATATTCTATGTTTCTATATTATATTCAATAAATAAAATATTGTCAATAAATTGACATAAAGTAAACGAAAATTTCCCAACACGTCAAATGTTGTTTACAGCTTAAGATTTACTGTATTGTAATCTATATATTAATACGTGAAGCAAAAACTTTGTATCCCTTTTTACGAAAATTGCGTGGACGGAGGAGTATGAAATTTTTCACACTTATAGAGAGTATAGAGAAGAAGTGCACAATGCTAATATTTTTTTAAAATAATGCATAAAAGATACATTAAATCAATAAAGAAAACATTACACACACTAGATACCATGTATTTGATGCACACACGCATGCATATTATTTATTGTCAAACTTTTGTTCTTGACATCTGTTGTCAAATTGAGATTAAATATTGTTTGTCTTTGTTAATATTTTTTATAGTGTAGTCTTGGCCATTAAGCAGGCCGAATGCAGGCAGCATTGGAGGAAGCTGGTGCAAAAACTGGACCAAGGTGGTCACGACCCTCAGTAATGAGGAAACGACAGAGAAGAAGAAGAAGAAGAAGAAGTCTTGGCGAAATTTGTGATTATAGAAGTATAAAATACAATCATAATAGTGTACAAACTTACAATTTCAATTAATTATAGTCGAATTTCGACTACTGCGGGACCACTAGTAAATGTAATTTTTTGAAAAGGACACACGCCGCCCTGTCGCCCAGCGGTGCTTATCAGTCTGTTTGTACAAAACACGAAACCCCACAATGTGTGTGTTTACGTAGTAAATAATAATACAGGCGTTGTTACCATCGGATAAAGGCTTGGCTTCACGTACATTTCCAACGAAATATGTGGATAAAGCAAACAGAATAACATAAAATTCGGAATTGCTTCGATGACACGTTTTGTCGAATGCAAATACCGCTGAAACACTAAATTTTTCAATTTGGTTGTATAAGTGATTTTACTATTTGTCCAACATTGTGCGGACAGTATCGAGTCGAATCGATTTTACGATCAGACACGTCGTCGGTTACAAAAAAAAAACCGGCTCTTAATTATTTTGTGATTGAGGTTAAAACATAATAATATGTTCTGAACGCATCCTTATAAAATGACGCAACTAAATAAGCATCTACTTGCTGTCCGTTGATTTATTGATTAATAAAACGCAACATTTAATTCTATTAATACATGTATATCACATTGTTTTAGGATCGTGAATTGAGTATGTTTATTGAAAACACGATGCGCGCAATTGCAAGGCTTAAAGATTTAAATCAGACTCATATAAATTATTGTACGTATCAAAAATCTTAGGATTTGTAAATTGTCTTACGTCTTAGTTTAAAAGATTTACACGCGTTCAATTTGGTATTCATCATTTTTGCTTAAATCGGCATCAAATTTTATGAGTCCTCTAATCAATATATTACGATGTTTTTTTTTATTTTTATTGCATAGATGGGTGGACGAGCTCACAGCTCACCTGGTGTTAAGTGGTCACTGGAGTCCATAGACATCTACAACCTAAACGCGCCACCCACCTTGAGATATAAGTTCTAAGGTCTCAAGTATAGTTACAACGACTGCCCCACCCTTCAAACCGAAACACATTACTGCTTCACGGCAGAAATAGGCTGGGTGGTGGTGCCTATCCGCACGGACTCTCAAGAGGTCCTACCACCAGTAAAAAAATGTCAGTGATATTGTCGAATATATATTGTAGAGATGCTAAACATAGTGATTACATACTAAATCTTCGCCTTGCCAACACTCGACGTTGCTCCTGAATTTGTATTTATGTCAATGAAGTCGAATTTCGTCCCCTCCGCGTATATCAACACGTCAATATATCACATGCGGACTGCCATTTGTCAGGCCGCTCGTATTTGTGGAGGCCGGGCGATATCGTCGTTGCTGTATGCCGATGTACTGCAGAACTTGTATATTTCGTATATTGTAAAATTGGGCGATGACAGAGCAATTTATCGGGAGCTCGTTAATATGCATGTCGATTTTGCTTGTTAACATTTAAAGTAGGTACTAAATTGGATCTTTATATGTACACGAAAAATAGGGCCGAATCTCGATGGTTTTATTGCAAATTATGTTTTTTTTTATTGCTTAGATAGGTGGACGAGCTCACAGTCCACCTGGTGTTCAATGGTTACCGGAGCCCATAGACATATACAACGTAAATGCCGCCACCCACCTTGAGATATGAGTTCTAAGGTCTCAGTATAGTTACAACGGCTGCCCCACCCTTTAAGCCGAGACGCATTACTGCTTCACGGCAGAAATAGGCGCGGTGGTGGTACCAACCCGTGCGGACTCACAAGAGGTCCTACCACCAGTAATAAAACAACGTAAATGCCGCCACCCACCTTGAGATATAAGTTCTAAGATCTCAGTATAGTTATAACGGCTGCCCCACATTTCAAACTGAAACGCATTACTGCTTCACGGCAGAAATTGGTGGGGTGGTGGTACTTACCCGTGCGGACTCACAAGAGGTCCTACCACCAGTACGTTTACTCGATAAGCTTATGCTGTAAATTATGCAACCAAAACAAGTAATTGATTTGACTATAGCTCCTGTGAAGACAACTTCAGTACCCGAATTCCATTAATGTCATTAAAACTGCAGTTTCAATAGATTGACCATGCGAGTACTGAAGATGCAAATTTGGACGATCTACATGGTCTGACGCTAGTAGAATATCATAGCTGCTCTAACTATCACGAACACGTACCGTTAATCCGATAACTCGAATTAGTCCGATAAGCTATAGATCGAGCCAGCAATTTAGGCCATTCAAGACGTGTCGATCGAGTAGGAGAACTGACTTCAGTTTGGCCGAAGGCTATAGCCAAATTAGGCCAACATCCCTAATTCTATTTGCAGTCAATAAAGCAACTATCTAAGTTTGATCCGGTCGAGCAACAATACATGAATATACTCGTCGTTTGTTCAGCAATTTAACTTATTTTAAGTCATTAAAGTGGCAATAGATATATCAAACTGATATACTTCAATGACCCAGATCGGTTCTCAAGATAGTTAGTTTGCGGATTAAGGAATTACTGCTGGTCGTTAGTCACTTGTTTTTGGGTTCCATATTTATGAGATCGAGAATATGTAAACATGGTGCGGTCCGTACAAGCCCTTAATAAATTTCAGAAGCCTGTAGAACCTCCTTCAGATGCGAAGACAATACAGTTCGGTGGTATAATAGGAGGGAAAGGATGGTTGATGACCTTTAGTTTAGTAGGTCAGGTCAATATTAGTTTGATATTACTGAAAATGTTAAAAAATAATTGGTTATCAGTAAATTCATTAATTTAAATCAAATTTTTTTAAATGAGCGTCTAATATTATCAATATCCGATTCAAATCGGTACGGATATTTTACACTCATATTTTTTGAATCGAAGGGATTCTTCCGGGAATATACAAGATTTACAGCAATAAAATTTTAACTAACGCTTTATCCCACAGAATCAATTTTGAATATTAGTGCCAGAGCACATTGCAAATTTAGAGTATAATATATACCTATATAATGTATTATTTTATTCACATAAAAATAAAGTTTACTAAGATAAAACTATAGCACCAATTGAGTTGCTCTATAAAGAGAAACAACATTTAAAGCTATTGCTTCACCAGTTTTTATGTTTTTTTTATATATTTTACAATTCAAAATGTTTTTTTTATTTCTTATGTTCCTTCTTCTAATGTTTCAATATTCAAATTAACATTTATGTCACCTGTATAACATATTAACCTCTTTATGTCATAAATCATATGGAGGTTACATGTATTAACAAACTGCCCATTTGTGTCGCGAAGCAATTACGCTAGTTGGTTTAAAAGGCATAACGTTGTTATTTATAAATTTTGGTTACGATTTAACATTAAGTCAACTTTTAGCCGTTCTGTTACTATTGATTAAAACATATTATCCTGTCCTATACCTATTATCCTCAAAAAAACAATAACACAAACCTCAGTCAATTATATTGGTGTCGAACATGAATCAATTATCTCAATCGATTATTAAGTGCCGAATTCTTGTCCGTATTTCGATAGTTGTTGCTTGGACCACAGAAACCTCTGGATTCCATTCGCGTTCCGGCTTCAAACGGCTTTTTAATTGTCTTGGACTATATATTAATACGGTATTCGATTTGATCCATTTAGAGCTTAAATTAACAATGTGCCGAACATTAATCAAATATTGAACATTAAATTGAAACTTTGTTTTGAGAAAACAAGAACAATCATTAACAAGAAAAAAAATCTTCTAGAACACATAGTTTGTTTCGTTTATTTAAAGTCGCTGAATGTGAAGTACTCTTCCCTTCTACATGTGTTATTTCCAAAAAAAATCTCAACATCAACATGTTTGTTGATGCCGTTACCATCAGATTGTTTATTAGGAGACGGTAGCGGTGTCTGCCTTCAATTACTCTCAGCAAATTTTTGTTCAGACCAAACAACTTTAGGGGAGAGACTACAATAAACCATAACATTCATAAAAGGGAAAGTGTCGCAAAGTACACAGAGCTACATAGAAACGGTGCCAATAAAATTGCATTGCCGACGCCCCACGCAATAAGCCCAGGCGGAATAGCGCAGAAACATTGGGGGAAACAGTATTAATACTTATGGTTAATTGTACTGGGACCACGAGTACATAAAATGTTGCTTCAAGAATATGCGAAACTTTAAATTTAATAAAGCCTCGACGTTGTGATTTTGTCGCTAAAACAAGAAATGTCTATATATTGGTGATTAATAACCGCATTATACATATTATTTTTAACTCAAGCAAAAATTATAATGCTTTAAAATTCATGTACTGTTGCAGAGCAGTCGTGAGTAGTGAATACAATAGTGATTTTATCTTACAAATTTCACCATGATGTCTAATTAAAAAATAATAAACTAAAGAAGTTTTAATATCTTCGAGCGTAGTTTTAGGGTCACTGCATCGTAGGGTGACTTCTCTATCACTTCCCTAGCGGATACGCGTTCAGACTTCGCAATTATTCTCGGAGGTGAGAAGCAAGCAGTTCATTAGAATCAGTACGAGTGCAGACTAATATTGTACAATTGATCCCTATCTGTGACGTTATTAGCCGACTACAGCCAGTCACAGATTATTGGGATGACATGAGTCGGCGAAATATAGAGTATTATGATTGTTAAAATCTAATCTTGATTGGAATCTTATTGTGATTGCGAAAGGGATGGGATTGGCTAAATACATTAATTATAATAATTAACATTACGGTAAAGTTAATAACAGATTTTAAAAATTAAGCAACCTTTCTGCATGTTATTATTTGGAACTTATTAAAGTGGTGTTAATTAATACTAACCCAAATATAGATCTGATCATTGACCTCTAACTTAAAATCGTAATTGTTAGTATATTTAATGACTATTTTTTTATGAAAGGGAGTAAAATGTAAATTTACATTAATGTCATATTTCAAACATCCACCAAATGCATACGTGGAACGAGATAAATATTATAAAAAAAATGCTTGTGTTCATAACAATCTCTTTATAATTGGAACATAGGATTGTAAAAGAAAAAAAGAGATAAAGATGCCAATATGCGTGCTAATAAAACTATTTCCACTGTTTAGAAATGCTAAAAGACAGAAATAACAATTTTTATTATACTCAGTAAAGTTATTGAAATTCCGGACCATTAAAAAGTCCATTATTCAAATAGCAAATCTTTATTCCTAATAAATTATTCCAACCTCGTTCTGTGGACACAAAAATAATCTACTGAAAAGTCGTAATTTTAAATGGCCATCATTAAAAACAATGTAGCTGGCCTTTACTACCATGACAATCATACAAACTGCATTTTAAACTGTGGGACTACATTCTAGGAATACCTCCTACTTAGTTTCAAATGTTACAGAGAATTTTATTAGCTAACTAAGCAGTCGATTCCAAATTTAGGCAAATATATACCTGTATTTCTCAAATAAGTCGTACTGTTTTTTATTGCTTAGGTGAGTGGACTTGCTCACGGCCCACCTGATGTTAAATGGTTACCGGAGCCCATAGACATCTACAATGTAAATACCGTCACCCACCTTGGGACATGAGTTGTAATATCTCATTTTTAATAGTATTACAGGTCTTTTAGCAAAACAGTTAGATATTAATGTTGTCAGATATTAAAGGTTCATGGTCATTCATGTGCGGCATTGTGCGTGCGAAACTTCTTTAAAATAATTGCAAGTAATAACAGTCAAAGACAGAATCGATCGATGTGAAAAATGAACTTGCAAATACTGCCGTACTCTTAATACAACTATTGGTATATTATTCGGCTTTTATAGTTTATGTACTTTACCACCCTTTTTTTAATTACCCTTGTAGTCAGGCTTGTACACATTGAGTGATCTATGACTTAAGACTTCTTTGTTACAGTTTCATCTTTTGAAGTTTCACTTCTAATACCTGATATACCTTTTCTTTACATGAGTAATCGTTAATATCAATTCATCAATTTAGATAAATGCAAAGTAATAAATTAAAGATACACTATAAACACTGTTTCGCCCAAAATACATTTTGAAACAATAGCGGTCCATCTAGTTTTGTCTCCATAATATTATTCTCAAAAATGGCAATCCTAAATGTAGGGATGCACCATTCAATTTGGGAATGCCAATACAGCTGCAAAATGGCTGCTCTTTATAAGCGATAAAAGAAATACAATTCTGAATATCTCCGAAATCCAGATTCCATACAAGAAATTCCGTCGCGCATTTGCTTTTATTAACGCAAAGAAAATATATACACGACACTACTGCGAGTACTCTTGACAATGTGTTAAATGAGCTGCATACGTGAGACTCATTTATACTGTTTATATTAGAGGAGGGTACGTGAGACGCAAGCTATATAATGTACCGAATTTTTCTTAGCCGTTTCTATGGTTTTAATGGTCTTCTTTTGTATCAGATGTTGATCATGCTTGTTTTTTTTTAGCGTAGCCTATCCAATAGCCGTCCTTTGGGCATAAGCTGGCCCTTTTTCATAAAATTAAACATATAAAGGACACGTACTGTCAAACTAGTCATCAAAAATATGACGTCATGAATTAAACCTATTTCTGTTAAATGGAGATTTAAAAAAACATCATGTGGGTTGCGATCTTATCCACGTTACATTGCGAAATCGTGATTGCCGCTAATTTGATAGTCAGTCCTACCAGTCCAGCTAGTCCTTAGAAACGGGCAATAATAAGTAGGCGAAACTAGGTAGGGAGTTTCGTAAGAAAACAGTAGTAATATGAAGCTATAGGCTGGTGGCCTATTTTCTAAGTAATGGTCAAATATAAGAAGTGAATTCGTTTGATTTCCTCTAGGAAAGCAAGTTGAACAACGAGGAGTGCTTATATCTTTTTAACCCTCTCTGAGGTCTAGATCCACACGATAGAGTCCACACGTATTGGACATATATTTAGTTTAGTTTTACAATAGTCTTAGAACCGTAAAGTGTTAATACCGACAACTAAAGCCGAGCACATTATTATGACCCTCTGATGCTGAATGCGTTGGTTTGAACTTTGTTGGTTGGTTGGAAAAGTACTCACTTTAAGTCTTCTTTAAAGAAGAACATGTCGTTTCTTCTGATTGAAGTTTTTTTAGATTCTTCTACTAAATTTTATACAAAGTTCCACCAAAAAATCTATGAACGTATGTACCAAAGAACTAATTTAAAACATGATTTTTGCTATGTCTGTAACACGATCGATAAGCGTCACTGTTATTCCTATGCTACAAGCAAATAAGTACGTAAAGCTATAAAATAAACAAAACAAAATAACTTTTTTCATTTGGCAAAAATTGCAATTTCAAGCTATAAAACATAACGACGTGAAACTTTTCCACATCCCCGAAAACAAAGTAAAGATCACCCACGTCCCGTCATAGACATAAAATAGCCTCGTGAACAATATCCATTAGAGGGAATTTTATCATTGAAACTAATAAATTAAGGGACCCCCTCTTGTATTAGTAGTGCACGAAACGGGAACAAAAAGCTGTGTTTAAACAAACTACATTACTCTATAATGACCAATTCGGTCGACAATTTCATATGATAATTTGATCAGGTGATAATAAAAGACCCTCTGTAACTCCCCCGGTTGGCTATTAGACAAACTAATGCGAGGCTCAGCCAAAACAACTCCCAATATCGCACTATAAAAAGGTCTATTGAAATTTGAGTACATATGCGACCGCCCCTTCGATTATTCTTAAATTTACATTGATATTGTTTAATAATTAGGAAGATGACGGAATATTTTGTTACGTTTTTGTATGCGATTGGTCTGTTAGATATTAAAATTTAGTATTTACTTGGCGTTCAATTGTAATCATGTATTTTCTTAAGGTAAACTATCAACTGTTTTTTTTTATTGCTTAGGTGGATGGACGAGCTCACAGCCCACCTGGTGTTAAGTGGTTACTGAAGCCCATAGACATCTACAACGTAAATGCGCCTCCCGTCTTAAACTGTCTTGACGTTAAACTGTAAATATTTTGTACATCGCATTTCTCGAGTAATCAAACTTACATTTTATGAATGACGCAACATTTGTATATTGTACTAATGTCTACGAAATGCCACCTTAGCTATTCATGCCACAATAATCATGAATGCATTCGAAACATTAGACATTCTAAAACCAAAACGTTGAACTCGAGATTAAGACTTTTCAAAACTATCTTTCTGTAGTTTTGTTCTTTGCTTCTTTATTTGTTCTATATACATTAATTTTTATTTTCCTTCTATACATTTATTTCTTCAAATCAGTCGTTGCGCGCGATTCCAAAGATTTTGCGAAAATATTGCGACCTTTCTAAACACAGTGTTTGGGATGAAACTGCAAATCGTACGTGCCAACCCTATTTGAGATCGCAATGTGTCTTATTCGTTTAATATACAACAAATACTGTACTATCACTCCTATTCATATCTTCTTATTCAAGATAGGTTTTGTTGTGACGTCGGCGGTTGGGGTATTTTTTTTATCGTATCGCTTTTGTGGCATGGCATGTCTGTTACCGGAATTTTTAGCACAGGTAAAAAGCTATAAACACAAATTAAAAATAAGAATTGTCCCTAAACTCGACTGATATTTCAGTCAAACAAATTTTTGAATTGAAACATTCAAAAAACACAATTAAAACTCCACGAGTTATCTATTTCTTTTACGTTAGTAATGGTAAAAATCGGGTAGTAAAAAATACTAAACAGTGTAGATGTTTCGCGTAGTTTGCTTCCTAGGCTCTACTGGTGTCTGTAATAATGGATTACGAGTCTAGACGCGAGACAAAGCCGCTTCGAGCCCTTCAAGATGCCGAGAGCTTAGTGTCTAAGATAGAGCGGGTATTAAAAACATAAAAAAGTACTTATTAATTGATTTACGTGTAACAAACAAATAACAAAGAATACGTTAGGTTAAGTAATAACTGGAAACTATAGATACGGTTATGTACGGTTTTTTACTGGCGGTAGGACCTCTTGTGAGTCCGTGCGGGTAGGTATCACCACCCTGCCTATTTCCGCCGTGAAGCAGTAATGCGTTTCGGTTTGAAGGGTGGGGCAGCCGTTGTAACTATACTTGAGACCTTAGAACTTATATCTCAAGGTGGCTGGCGCATTTGCGTTGTGGATGTCTATGGGCTCCAGTAACCACTTAACACCTCTGTGAGCTCGTCCACCCATCTAAGCATTAAAAAAAATTAAATAAATGTAATTGCCGCCACACTTGAGACATGTTGCAATTGCAATGTGTATCCATTGTTTCACCCATCAAATTGGAAGGCATGAGTATTTCACAATCATAAACAGGATCGTGACAATTTTTTTGCGGTTAATGATTTACAATAATACTACTACTATTCATATAGTGAGTGATCACTGTCGACATTCAAATCCAGCAATAGTAAAACAATCTAGCTTCAAACTTGGAGGGTGATGGGAGAGATGTGCTCCGCACTAAACGCTTCACTCTCCCCCCTTTGCCTTTTCATGAGTTCTGTCTCATGCGACTCTCAGACTCGGACGTGAGTTGTTGAGCGACAGGAGGCTTTAGAGAGAAGAAGGGTCGTCGTACCCCCTTTCGGGGGCACGGAACGGGCCTCGGGGCAAACCCCACTGCCCGGAACGAAGCTCCCTGCCACACAGGGCAGGGGTGAAGTGGTTGCAAGATGGGATTGGGGGGGCTGTTCGCAGCGTGCTCGGCACACTCGCATCGACAAAAAATATATACTTATATTTAATAACGATGGGCTTGATATTTGCTGGAGGAACGATGCCCGTGGACGACGCACCCCAGCGCCGGCTGCTATCTTCTTTTTTTTTTTTTTTTTTTTTTTTCTCTAACTATAAACTAACTACAAACTAAGTACTAACTAACTATACACTATATACAACAGAGCAGCAGTCAGCAACTAAACCGGGGCCCGCCACCGGCCCCATGCCGCGGCCCCACCTCTACAAGTCAGAGGGGGAGCCGCGGCACTAGTTTGGCGCTCACCCGCTAAGGGCTCCCCAGAAGGGGAAGACCGTCGCGTGGAGGGACCGACGTAAGTCACTCCCCTTAAGGGGGAGTGGTCCACCCAAACGGGCGGTAGAATGGGTCCCCATAGGGGGGCACCCCAACAATGTGGGGGGAAATGAAGAGTGTGGACAGCTCAGTCCCATGGGGGCACTCATTATGAGCACTCCCATATCACTCCGGTTAAGCCGACTATCTTACCATAGCCGGGGGTTCTAGTAGCTCCCTTGGTAGCGCCCTACCATCAGGTGGTCTGGCGTGCAAGGGAGCTATATTGTGGAGATGCTCGCGGGGTCCACCGTCAGCCCGCTCGTACATATTACGAGCTAGCCTCCGAATGAACTCCTCGAGCGACTCCACATCTAGATCCCGGGCGATTACGTCATTTCTGACGTAACGCCCTGCTCCGACTATCGTGCGAAGAGCCAGATTCTGCTGGGCCTGTAACTTCACCCGCATGATCTGCGGGATCAGGTGATACCAGGCCGCAGCTGCGTACGTGATACGGGAACGAACATACGTCTTGTAAATGCCGAGTCTAGTCCTGGTCGGCAACCCGGAGGCCAACACCGGCCGGAGGAGAAACCTCGCATAGCGGGCGGCCGCCAACGCCGACTTGGCGTGGGCGGTCATTCTCAAACTCCGGTCGATATTGACTCCCAGGTATCGGACACTGGGCCTAAACTCGACATTGACTCCACGGAGACTGAGCTGTCCTAGGACGACTCTTGTGCGGACCGGACCGAAGAGGATAGCCGCGGTCTTCCCCACGTTGACCGCGACCCTCCATCGGTCCAGCCACTGGGGCAGTAGGTCCAACAGCCTCTGCATCCTCGAAATGGCCGCAGAGGGGAAATTAGAGGACGCGAAGTAGGCGCTGTCGTCGGCAAACAGCGCCAACTTCACGTCGGCTTCCCACGCTTGGAGGTTGCCCTCAAGCGTGGGAATGTCGTTGGTGTAGAGAGCGTAGAGGACTGGTGCCAGGACGCTTCCCTGGGGAACTCCGGCCGTGATTGGGCGCACCGACGACTTTGCGCCCTCGACCGCGACAAGGAAGGATCTTCCCTCCAGGTACGACCCCAGCAGTCGCACATAGGCGTGCTGGAGGTCCGTGTTCTGCAACAGCTTGTAGATCAGTCCCGCATGCCAGACACGGTCGAAGGCCTTCTCGATATCGAGAAAGACTGCGGCCGTGTACTGGCGCGCGTTGGACCGATCCGCCAAGTGGTGCATAACGCGGACCAATTGCAGCGTTGTCGAGTGACCGCTGCGAAACCCGAATTGCTCGGGTCTGAGAAGGATGTGCGGCGACACCCTTCTCAGCAGCAGCCGCTCGAACAACTTGCCCATATGCGACAGCAGAGTGATCGGACGATAGCTGGAGGGATTTCTCCTATCCTTGCCGGGTTTGGGCAGGGCAATAACCTTGCCCAATTTCCAAATTCCCGGGAAGTGTCCTGTGGACAGAATGGAATTGAACAGTCGGGTCATGAATGACAAGACCGTTTCGGGGAAGTGGAAAAATGCGAGGGAGGGAATACCGTCCTCGCCCAGCGCCTTGCGCCTCTTCATCCGCTTGATGGAGAGGCGCAATTTACTGGGAGTGATGAAATCACCATCTCCCAACGGTGGCACCGGGGAGGAGAGTAGGCTTGCTACGCTCTCTTCCACCGATTGGTGGAATGCGGCCTCTGAGGGTGCAGAGTTATTTGGAGCGAACTGCCGCTCCAGCATTACGGCCAGGACATCGGCGCGGGCCTGAGCCGAGAAGCATCGGTTGCCCCTCTCGTCCACGAGTGGACAAGTCGGGGCAGGCCGATTTGAGAGCTGGCGGCAAAGTCGGTGGAGGGACACGGACGAGGGGTCCTCACGGGCCTCCTCGATCCGTTCCTCCCACGCATAGCCCCGATAGAAGCTAATCTTCGCCGCCAACTCCGCTTCCAGCTCATTAAGCTCGCGCTTGATCCTGGGACAACGAGTTGTCGCCCAGAGCCTCCTCAGGCCCCTCTTCCGGCGAATAATCGCTTTCAGATGGGCCGGGAGTATACCTCTGGGCCCGCCGCTGGGCACAAGGGTCGTCGCCTGGTCGATCGCTCCCCTGATGGAATCGACAAGGCGGACTGCCGCGTCGTCGACCCCCTCAGGGGTATTGGGGTCCTGAATTGCGGGAAGGTCGACTAGAGGAAGGGCGTCTCTTAAAGAGCTCCCAGTCGACCTTCGGTCGTAGGGGCGAGGTCGCAACCCGGGTGAGCCCCATTCCCAGTGTGACCAGGATAGGGAGATGGGGGGTACCCAGGTCGTACAGTGCCTCAATAGTTAAGGGGCACCGTAACCCCTTATGAACGCACACATCCAACACGTCGGGCTGGAGTTGCGCGGCGGTCGGAATGTGCGTGGGTTCGTCGGGGCCGACCACAGGAGGCTTTAGTCGGTTCGATTCCGACATACCCCACCCGCCATCCCCAGTGGAGGGTGGGAGTCCGGCGATTTCCTCCTGACAAAAAAAACTTACATACAAATGCATTTTATATCGAAACCATTCAATTTAAATCAATTTGAGTACCGTTACGAGCAAGATATCACTTGTTTACTTTATCTTTTTACATCATAAATATCAGTTGGTATATTATCAAGAAATAGTTTCTCTAGTTATCTGATTTTTTATTATAACACTATCACAGAAATACGGCTATCCGTGTTTCTGTTTCTGTTCAGATAAAAACTATACGGTCTATACTGTATAGATTTATTGTTGTTTGATTTGAGTTTTGATAACATCGTTTGCATAATTGGTATTCGTGAGCATATATGCTATCACAAAAAACAATATTAAAAGTAAAACTTGGAAGTAATTGGCTCATTTTCATTTCAAGATGCTTTACTGGTGGTAGGGGTGTCTTGAGAGCCGCCACGGGTAGCTACTCTTCCAATTTCTGCCGTGAAGCAGTAGTGCATTTCGGTTTGAAGGATGTGGCACCTGTTGTACTATATAACCAAGACTTAGAACTCATGTTTCAAGGTTGGTGGAGGCATTTACATAGTTGATGTGTATGTTCTCCGGTAGCCACTTGACCCCAGGTCAGCCGTGAAGCCGTCCAACCTTTTTTTTTTTGTTGCGTATGTGGATGGACGAGCTCACAATCCGATATAAGTTCTAAGGTCTCAAGTATATTTACAACGGCTGTCCCACCCTTCAAACCGCAACGCATTACTGCTTCATGGCAGAAATAGGCGGGGTGGTCGTACCTACCCGTGCGCTGAGTGCGCAAGAGTTCCTACCACCAGTAAATAAATATAATCATTCAATCCCAACTCATCCAATAAAAATACCAATCCAAACCCATCATATAAAAATAAAAATAAAAGCTCCCGCTATTCTTATCTAATAAAGGCTAGACCAAAAGCTACACTGCGTGCGGCGCGCGGCCGACTCTAAGATTGATGGTAGGTTCACATGACACCGTCGCCCTGCAACGAAAGCTTACCCTTTTGATGACTTCACTAACCGTTATTTATGGGCAGGATTTACTATAATTCCCCTGAATGCCCGTTCTCGAAAATTTTAAATCCATTTAAAAGATCATTTGAGATTTCAATGAGGTCGATTGTTTGTCGTTCCCAAAACTGCATTAATTCCCTCAATTAAATGTTTTTTTTTATTGCCCTTGTAGGCGCTTACGGCCCACCTGATGGTGAGTGGTTACCGTCGCTCATGGACGTCAGCAATGCCAGGGGCAGAGCCAAGCCACTGCCTACCGTTTAATACTCTCCACAAGCCTCGTTTGAAGAAGGACATGTCATAGCGCTCGGGAAACACCGTGGAGGGGAGCTCATTCCATAGCCGGATGGTACGTGGCAAAAAAGTCCTCTGGAAACGCACTGTGGATGACCGCAGTGGCTCCAGGTAGTAGGTATGGAGTAAATGTTTTATCTAATTAATTTATTCATTTTTAATGTTAAATTTTGTAATAAAACTACCGTACTGCAACCTTAATTTGTATTGGCGATGAAATGAGCCGACGAAATACTTGTTGATCCCAGATTAAATTAATTAATTTTCACGAAAACGGACTTGAAGGGGTCATCGTCCCGTGTGTTCCGTAATTATAATATAAGAAGATCATACTAATTATTAACCGTAAAAGGCTAATGTAAAAATGGGTTGACAAGGCAATTTTTTTTTATTGCTTAGAAGGGTGGACGAGCTCACAGCCCACCTGGTGTTAAGTGGTTAATGGAGCCCATGGACATCTACAACGTAAATGCGCCACCCACATTGAGATATAAGTTCTAAGGTCTCAAGTATAGTTACAAAGGCTGCCCCACCCTTCAAACCGAAACGCATTACTGCTTCACGGCAGAAATAGGCAGAGTGGTGGCACCTATCCACGCGGACTCACAAGAGGTCCTACCACCGTTAGGCTCAACTGTTTTTAAACGATTCTGAATTTCGTAGCAAACTGAGTATGTACATTTAACCTTTGTTACCGGTGATAAAGTGTATTGTAAACCTGCACGTGTAGATACCACCGCTCCGTCTATTTCTGCCGCGAAGCCCTTCGTTCCGGTATGTAGGTAGGGATATCCGCTATTAACAATACCATTGTGAGTTCAACCTCATAACTCAAGGCGGGTGGCTACAATCACATCGGGCTCTGGTAGCTTAACACCACCTGGCGAATGAACTCATTCACCCATTTATGCTATAAAAAAAAAATATGTGTGGTGTCGTGGGACACCGGGTAGGAACGAAGTTTCTTATTATAAAAATATTAATTTTAAGTTCTATTCGAGGTATAAAGAAAATAATTATTCGGGTATGCATTTTTTATAATGTTTTTTTTATTGATAAAAAAAACTACTTTACAAAGTTATCAACTTTATTTTATTCACAATGATTTATAAAAAATATATAATAATAATACACAAAGAAACAGCTATTTATATGAATAATAATAATAACCGTCATCACGTAGACTATACATTAGACACTGTATAGCCATCACACTAAGACTATACATGAATAATAAAAATCTTACGTTACGGACGTTTTTTCCCGGTTAGGGTACCCCTCCGCATCGTCCCACAAGGAACTTCGTTTCAAAAAGGTTTAAATAGCTAAATAACATATTTCTAAATATTTTCGTGCAAGTAAAATTTAGTTACACAAATTCTTATTTAAACTAACAAACTTACAAATATCAATTCCGACGGCACAGCAAATAAACTGCACAAGACTGTATGAGCTTAAACTATCTTGCACGTGCAATAGCAAAATTTTAAATTACAAAGAAAATAAGCAACAGAGTTGCATACAAAAGTTGTTGGCTTGTTATTAAGTTGAGCTTATGAAGCTGTGCCGTAAATTCCAGTTTAACTCGCATCGGATGAAGAATAATTGTCTTGTTTAAAATATAATGCGATTTTATTTTGTTGTCCATGTAACAAGATACACGATTTTGTTTTTTACTTAATATCGAAAAGTAATTAATGAAAAAAAAAAGAATTATAGATTTGTACACCATATTGGTACTGTTTCACTCGGATTCCCAATCTATTCCCTGCAAATAATGAAATTCAAAGAGAGCGCTATAGAGTTAGCAGTGGTTTGGCGGTATATCGGATGGTTCTCATATTAAGGATCTTTTCTTTTAATATGTGGACGATATCTCACGGCCTCACGTGGTGTTAAGTGGTTAACGAAGCTCATAGACATCAACAAACGTAAATGCCGCCATCTGCTTCGACTCATGAGTATAAGTCCCAGTTTTTACGGTACAACCGCTGCCCCGCCTTTCAAATCGAAACGCATTACTGTTTCACGGCAGAAATAGACAGGGCGGTGGTACTTACCTGTGCAGGCTCATCAGACATCCTACCCTACCCGTAATTACACACATTATAATTATTCGCGGGTTTGATTTTATTTACACATTGTTATGCCTTCACTGTAGACGTCAGTCGTAAACATTTGGTAAGTATTTACGCATTAAGCTAGAAATCATTTTTTTTATGTTATTACAATTTAAAACAAATCAGAAATATTGCTTGAACCATTTTACCATAGAAATACATTTTCTTTCCGTTTAAAACAGTAATGTAATATTACTTGTGGCTAAAAGAATATTTGAGAACAAAGTTTTTTTTATCAAAAATCTGACGTCTGAAAATTCAAAACTATATTACTGTTTCCACGTTCAAATCCGTTGCGAACGATCGCCGATGGCGAGGGGTTACTGTGACGGCCAGTGACAGGCGGGAGCTCGGTGTCGTAGGGCTACCACACAACGAATGTAAAGTACAATAAAAATATTATTTATTGTATTCTCATAAATACAATTTTTATAAATGCTACAATAATATTAAGCCTCTGGGTCTGCGGAGGGACTTCGGTTCCCTCTGTATTTTGTACCGTATGTTCCATGGGGAGTGCTCTGAGGAATTGTTCGAGATGATACCGGCATCTCGTTTTTACCATCGCACCGCCCGCCACCGGAGTAGAGTTCATCCATACTACCTGGAGCCACTGCGGTCATCCACAGTGCGTTTCCAGAGGTATTTTTTGCCACGTACCATCCGGCTATGGAATGAGCTCCCCTCCACGGTGTTTCCCGAGCGCTATGACATGTCCTTCTTCAAACGAGGCTTGTGGAGAGTATTAAACGGTAGGCAGCGGCTTGGCTCTGCCCCTGGCATTGCTGAAGTCCATGGGCGACGGTAACCACCCACCATCAGGTGGGCCGTATGTTCGTCTGCCTACAAGGGCAACAAAAAAAAAAAAAAGCGCTTATTCCAAACATAAATTAGGTACAAAAATTTAAAACAAAAATAAGAAAAATAACGAGGCTTGTGTTAACAATGCCTAATAGTAACGAAACAATCGGTACTGCGGTGCTGATCTTCCGCCGGCACCTGCGGAGTGACGTGCACACCAGCATCAGACCGACTAATCGTTATGCTTTTGAGTTTAACAAATTATTATTTTTTCTTTTTAAATTAGAACATGTAATACTTTGATAAGAAAACTAAATTTAAACAAACACAAGTACACAACAATGTAAAATATATAAAAAAACAAGAATTAAAAGAAAATATGTTACGAAAAGGACAACAAAATGAAATAATATATATTAAATTAATAAAATAAAAAAAAAACTCAATGCAAAAGATAAATTTTGAACGTTACTTTGATACGATGCTTTTGGATTTAATTTTCATTATCGTTTCTACGTTTAGTGTAATTATAAATTTGTTAATTGAAATTTTAATACCTAATAAGTTACTTTGAATTATTTTACTAAAAATAAGCTTTGACTCACTGCGTTTTGAAATTTTATTCGATTTTAAGAAAATATTAATATAAGGCAATTCAAAACAAAAGGCATTACAAGTTAGATTCCACCACCGGCTTTGAAAACCAAGGTCAATTGCTTTGGAACCTCTACCGTTCGACGCTCCCAACCAGTAAACCCGAGGCGGAGGATGCAGCGCCGGTATCCAGCGGCTGTACCTTGGGGTGGTGCGCAGTATAGACCTGTACGGTGCTCCCTTGTGGTCGCCCATACTCTCTGCGCGAAACGCGACTCTGCTGCTCAGAGCTCAGAGGGCGCTTGCGGTGAGGGTCATCAGGGGGTACCACACCATTTCTCAGGATGTAGCCTGCGTCCTCGCCGGACCCTTACCGTGGGACCTTGAGACTGAAATCTTGGCTGCGGTATATCAGCGTAGGACGGTGGTAAGATCTCGTCGCGGTGCTGGGGAGAGACTTCTCCTTGCGGGCTGTCGTCGCCCGCATGTTAAAGGATCAGAGCTCGTGGGAGGCTATGGCCAAGTTTAGTGACCTGGTCATCCCGTCCCGTGAGGCTGAGGACGCGAAAGGGAGTGGGATCCCTCTTCAGCACCTCAGCGCAGAAGGCGGGGTGGACGGCGTGAGCGTGAAGCTCCCGCTCAGCCCCCGTAGGGACTGTCGGGTGGCCGGTGCGGGGGCGCCCGGTACTCGACTGTCAGTCTGGTGGTGAGGTAGTGCAAGGTGGCTCCTGTGGTGTATCTCCCGAGACGACGTCCGTCGGAATATTCCCGGAAATGAAATCCCGTCGTAACATCAGGACGGGTACCAGCGAAGGAGAATTTTCGGCGCGCGTAGGTTTGGTGTAGCCGGTGTAGTGGAGCTCGATGGGGTTTAGTCGGTAGTTGGTTTTGCGGCGCCTTTTTCAAGGATAAATTGGGGGAGATGGAGGACCTTGACTTTTCTCGTCTCCCTCTTCAGTTCACACCTGGTGTTAATCCAGGTGGGCTATGAGTTCGCAGTAAACGCTACTAACAGTATGCTCTTTCAAAATTTTCAAAACAATTATAATGTCTGTGTCTCAACAATAAAAATTAGTAACAAAAGAAATCTGAAAATAAACGCTACCACAAATTAATTGTAGTTTGGTTTCGAGTTGAAAACAAGGCGAATGGCAGCCCTGTGCACGCGATAAGTCCACGATGACACGGCACGCGCTCTTTCGTGGCCAGAAACATGTCGGTTACAGAAATAGTAAACTGAAATTTGAATTTTATAAAAAAATCCCTATAGGGTAAACCACACTATCTTTCACACCCTCTTTTTGATGATGCAAATTGGTCTTAAAGATCTAGAAAAGAAGAATTTGTGGCCGAGGCTATTATATTTTACAAAATTCTAACATTTATTTTTGGAGAAAATCTCAAGAGAATATTTTCATTAATTTTCACTGTGTTATTTAGTTTTTGGAGATACAATGATGAACAAATAACAACTGAGGCGGAAGAAGACGAAATGGTCACCAGCTTCAAATCAAGTAAAGTAAAAATAATAGAAGGTATTAAATAAAGAACTTCAAATTTAAAAGAGCGTGTAACCTAGTGAATAATTATAAAGCATTTTCCATGCATTTACAGTGCTAGTAATTATGATTCAGTGTCAAAGATTATATCACAACGCTGGTGTCAATCATTGTATAGCTTACCTTAATTGTTGTATTTTAACAGGCACGATATTAACAATGCACGCTCTTCGAAGAGCTTAAAATTAAAATTACTTTATTTATAAGTTTGATATTTTAATTTTTATGACATGTTCTAATGTGTTCGTTAATGGAATCGTGGCTGTTTTTAAATGAACCTGTTTGTTGTTACTAGAGTTTGTGGAAAGCACAGACGCCACTATGACCGTCACCCATATTTATATAATTTTCTATTCAGCAAATAGCACTTTCATGCAATTGAAATTACAACGTTTCGAATTCAGTAACAATCTTAAGCGTAAATGGCTAAATTAGTTAAATGGCTAAATTAACTTTGAAATTTCCAATAACAGCTGACTCGATCACTCTAACAATCAGAGGCGGGATGCATAAAAAACTTTGTTTTAAATTACCGTCGTAATTCAAAATCGGAATGCGACCACAGACTACAGTCGCGTCTAGGCCACGCTCCGTGTCGGACGTGCGTACGTGAACAGAATCTCTTTGTAGCTCGTTTGCCCCACAGAATCGACATTATATCAAAGAAGAGCGCTGAAGATTGGGCACGTTCGTTGGTACACACAGCACGAGTCTTATATCATGGATCGTTTCACTTTTCATAAAAAAATATCATCGAAGGCAAACGAGTCTACATAATCGTCATCTTTACACATTATTGTAAAGTGGATGCCAACAATTCTAGGGGCCTAGTCACATCGCTAGAACTAGTCAATGAACTATTTTAATACTCTTTTGAAGCAGAAGGCTGTGGCTCTTCAAAAATACCGAAGAAAGGAATTTTGTCCACAGCTTGATGTCACGTACATAACAATTTCTGAAAGAATATCGATCCAAGAACCAATACTTCACTAGAAGCTAGGATTTTAGCCTTTATTGACATTTCTTTTTTATTGACATTTTTGATCTAGTAATTTATGAGACCGTATTTTTCATCAGTGAAGTCCAAAAATGGTATAAAAGGGATAAAAAAATTATATTTTATATAAGTATCATACAACATATCACGCAAATTCACGATTTGTTTATCGAAAAATAATCACCAAAAAAAAACACATGAAATAAGAACGGGTATAGTGAACGCATTTCACGTCACTAAAAAAGAAAACGAAATCGAAGCAAATCAAGCGGGTAGTTCATTCGGATCGGTCCCTAAAAATGAAAAGATCGAAACCCTCGTCGTCTGCAATAAACTAGGATTGCACGTTGTATAGCGACGAGCACCGTAGCATGAAATGTCGGGTGCGAAACACCCTCCTCGAACTGAGGTGAAGTGATCCCGTTGAAGGGAAAATTTTGAAGTTTTTAATTTCAATGTTTTCACGGTTGCATTTAGAAACGAATTCCTGACTTAATTGGCAGACTTACAGCTTCCCAAGGTGAACCAAACCAATCGTGTATTACGAAAACGGATACATTATTTTTAAATGAAAGCAAAATGTAAAATAAAGAGCAAACTGCTTTAAAGCTCTTATAAAATCTTGGTTTATTATCATGATATGATTACGTATTTTAAATACTTTTTTTTATTTTGGAAAATGAGAAATAATAGGTATCATTTATTTTTTAATTTATTTAATTCCTGGAATATAATCCTTCGTCTTCTGTGATTACAAAATCTCTAATTTTTTTATTGCCTTTGCAGGAAGAAGGAACTTAGGGCTCAAGACGCTACCGGTCACATATTGTCCGAAATAATAAAATGAAAAAATAAACGCAATATTGAACCCAAATAATTTAAATATTATAATAATATTTGTACTAATTTCTTATTTAAGATAAAAAGGTCCATTGTTTTTTTTTTTACTTGCGATTTAAAAAAAAACAATAGGTATATTTTTTTACTATATGAAACTATAGACAAACGATCTCCCGGCCTAGCTGGTGTGTTCAGTATCAACAATTGATACATTAAATTAGAAAATAGAATAGAGATTCTATAGTTAGAATATGAATTTAATGTATCAATTGTTTAACTACAGTTCCTTCCTCCAATGCAGAATGCACTGGCTACTTCATAGCAAAAATAGACTGGTTGCTGTTTGGCAAGATCACAATACGACCTACAATCATATTATAATTATAGACGTTTACAATAGAATAGAAAACAGAACAGAATAGAAAATACGGAGTGTTTACATTATTGTTTACAAGAATAAAATCAATATTTGCATACATTTCTACGCTAAATACACATACAATCGTGAACTATTTTTTTATATGTTTTTTTGCTCTGACACGAACCACACACGAAGTAGGAAGAAGAGTATTTTGATCTCGAATAAAAATAATCCCCTCTTATTTGCTTTAGTTTAGCTTAAAAACAAATATTGCGTTTCGTTCTATTTTAAAACGAACGTATACGGGTATAAATCTACGTAACGAATCTAATGGATTATTTAAAGATTAGTATGTCAAATGTATCTTAGATTAAGTTTTATTTGTCTTAAGGTGAGGTGATTGAGGAATGGACTGTATCCGGTAAAGTAGATACTTTGATTTCTGACTCATGAGAGTTTGTTGGGCATCATTTAATTTTCATCAATAGTATTAGAACTTGGATCGTATTTTATGATTATCAACAGAAGTATTTCAGCTTCAAGTATTGCTTACACAAGATGTCGATACGAGCTGGAGTTTTTGTATAGCTTTAGTCTGGAGTCAAGTTCAAAATCCAGAATTGGTACTGGTTTGTAATTCACGTTTCCATCCAAAATTTAGGAACATGCTGAATATGTATTTATTTATAAAATCCGTAGGTGTTCGAACACGGAATTACTGGTACGGATGTCTGAGTAGGATAATATAGAATTTGTATGACAGAGCTTAGACAGAGCTCACTCATGAAATTAAATTCTTCAATTTTACCGGAAACATAGTTCGTTAATTTTTTAAAGAATAATACTAATAATTTTAAAATATAGCTACATATATATGTATATAAACAAACCACAAATCTATACTCAAGCGCAAAATACATTCCGACGCATATCGGAGCGAGGTAACAGAGAAAATTGACCTTAATTTGAAAAAGTATTATCTTTTTTACAAGCCTTGCTAACCATGTACAATCATTTTATAAAAGTCTCAAAGAGTCTATTTCTAAATAAAAAATGTCAACCAAAATTGAGACATGAATAAATTGGCTTAAACTTCAAAATTACATCCATTTTAACAATATACCTGTGAGCTGCACGGAATTAGATATGTATGGTGTAAACTAGTGGAAAATTGAACCACGAAAGATATGCTTTATTCATGGCAGTTGCACGGAACTATCGCTCTATACAATTGTATTTTGTACATTTTGTGCAGTCGAATAGGAATTTTGATGTGGAATTTACTTGACACTGTGAATATTGCATGAATACGTTTTCGTTTCTTATTTTAGATGACAGCAAAAGCGGTCGTGTTTTTTCTATTTGAGACTAGAAACGTTCAAGCGTCCAAATGTGAACAGAATTCCCGAGTCATGTGATGCGATTTTTAATTTAAAGACGTAATCTGGACTTTTTAGATATATTCACTTGCTTTGATGAATAAGCTCACATCTCAATAGTGTTAAGTGATTATCGAAGATCATATTGTAAAAATCACCCGCCATAATAGATAAATGTAAAATTGGGAAACTCTGAATCTACGGAAGTAGTTTGGTTATCCCTGTATGTTATATCCAATGGTCCATCTGCCTCAAGAGGATATTTGAGTTCTTCGGTCATATTTCTAGAAAAAGCGGAGACAGTCTTGAAAAATTGGTAGTAACTTACAAGATTGCAAGCAAAAGATCTCGTGACCGCAATCCAATGCGCTGGTCCGATACAATCCGCACCACTCTGGATACCTCAGTCTATGATGCCATACACACCGCAGAGAACAGAGGAAGATGGCAAAACATCATCCAGAGAAGGATAATGGGAGGATATGGTTACGACCCTCAGGCATGAGGAATGCGAGTCAGAGAGTCAGTCCATGGACACTGCTCTGGGGAATAATTGGAGATAATTTCATCATTTCCATTTAATTTATTCACATTGCATTTCTAAAGATTATTAATGTCACGTACCATCCGATAAAGAACTCGATCCAAAATTGTTTCCCAAGCCCTAAAACGTATTATTATCTTTTCTCAAACGAGACCTAAAGCTGTAGTGATCCGGATGTGCCTCCGAAATTACTGAAATCTGACTGGAGGCCTATTTACTTTCGATGGCTTTATTAAGTCTATCCGCTTTCTGTTTAATAAATTGTAAATATTGACGTAATTGTGCTGCTATAAAAAAGTAAAACACTCATAAATCGCTTAGCTAACATATCTACGTAAATGAAAAAACATTTAAACTAATACAGCGCAAAAATACAGAGGTTACATAAAATGTTACCTCAAAAAATGTCAAAGCGCCGCTACTTCGGGCCATACATCACAAGGATTTATTTTCCACCTTAGCTCCTTTCTCGATTTCCACATAACACCTTAATTTAATATTAAATTTTGCTCTTTCCCTCGTTCTCGTACACAAGCAGATGTCTTCACACATTTTGTTATTCATATTTTACTTCCAAACGCAACATTTGGTGCGAAATGTTGGGGAGAGGAATCTTTCAAATATTCAACGGCAAAGGCATATTAATGAAATACGTTCTCTCTGATTTATATTTAAACAGTTAGCACTAATAGTGATTTCAGTATTTAAAAATTTAAATTGATGTCCACTGTCTTCAATTCACGTTTCTCATGTCTGTTGAGAAGTCTTAGGTCTGAGGGCCGTGACCCACGTGACCTACCACGAGTTACTTTATCGAATGCCGGAGGCACTTATAATTTTTTTCTAAATGCGTAAGTAGTACGTTACGTCATGTAATGGAAGTCAAACTCGCAAAATTTATAAATCTGTATTATCCATTTTTAAAGCTCAATCGCCTGCACGGAATGTACAACCAGGCTGTCGATTTCTGTCGTGTACGGTTAGATGGATGGGATAACCGTTATACAGTCAAATTGTGACATCGCTCCTAATCCGTCAAGGTGGGTACCGGCATTCTCGTTATGACCTCAATGGACTGGCCCGCTATTCAGAAACATATCAACAATGGCAATATAATTTTTGGATGTTTTCTCTGTAAAAAAAAACAATTACAATAATTACCTAAATAATAGAATTATAATTGAAAACAAACTTCAACATAACAATGTAAATCATCAAAAGAATCATGTCATTGATTACATCGGGACTGTAGGAGGGCCACGCCACTCGTTATAATGTTCTGGTTGAATAATTTTAGGCTGATATCACACGGACGATTATCGATTCGATAGCTTGCGACTGATTTGGAGTTGTTAGTCAGTTAGCAATTCTTCTAAATAATGTTGGTGAGCAGTATAAGAAGCCTATAATATTTCAAAGTTTTGCTGTCCGTACTGTACACCTTCGCTTATTAAGAAATAAAGGAATTACCCCGTTTTCGCGAGTCGCAGACAACTGAAATTATTTCTTGAATATTACGTTCCGTTGATCATGAAATATTTTTTATAGAAAAAAGGGCGGTATTTTTTTTTTATTGCTTAGATGGGTGGACGAGCTCACAGCCCACCTAGTGTTAAGTGGTTACTGCAGCCCATAGACATCTACAACGTAAATGCGCCACCCACCTTGAGATATAAGTTCTAAGGTCTCAGTATAGTTACAACGGCTGCCCCACCCTTCAAACCGAAACGCATTACTGCTTCACGGCAGAAATAAGCAGGGCGGTGGTACCTACCCGTGCGGACTCACAAGAGGTCCTACCACCAGTAAAAAGCGGTAGTTAGTGCAGTATTCAAATGTCGAGGAATAAAACCTTAAATGTTAGTGACTACGAAAGCTGTAAAGAATTGGATATTTCAGAAAAAAAACAATAAAATAAATAGTAAACATGATTAAGCCCTGAAAGTTGGTACAGTTGAAATTAGTATTTCAGGGAAGGTTTCTTTCAGAGTACCATTAAAATACTACGAGTATAATAAGTAGCGTGTGGTTTCAACAAAAACCATTTAATGGTTAATGTCATATATATAAAGCAATAGCCAGTAGAGCTTGGAGCATGCTTCGCTGTTAAGTTTAACTGTTAAATAAATAATGAACTATAGAATTTTAGCTAGGAGTTAAACTAAAGGATCTATAATCCATTGTGATATTTTTTTGAAAAAAAATCTAAGCCTACATAAAAATTAGATTGAGAGAATTGGTTGATAGAATAAAAATACGTCTCTGCTAAAATTGCATGCGCATTTATCGCTCGTGTGGGACTTTCCTAACTGACACTACAACAGTACACTCCCAATCTAAACAATCAAAGCGTTACGACGCGAAAAATCAATAAAAACACGTATTTTTCCTGGATCGGGGCCATGAGCCTTTGGGAACCATTTCGATAAGGGGTCAACGTGCAAGCTATAACTTCGACCAAACAAACTTTGTGCCGAACTCTCGAGATTTGAATAATTATAAGGCAAGGCCCCCGAGTTCAACTTTAACTGTGTTGGTGTTGTTTTAAGATTGCTCATAAATTTTAGAGCGTTTCGGTTTTCATTTTGGTAAATGGCACATGTGATCTATGACGGACATTTAGAACCTTAGAACCAAGTACTTTAGGCTATTAATGTAGTAGTTATAACATAAAATTTAATAAATCCAATAATGAAGTCTTATTTGGTCAAGATGTAACCCAGTAACTATTACTGTAAAGACCTGTATTGCTTATCGATGTATTTTAGGTATAGAATGGAATCCCTGAAAATGGAGAATGGCTTTTGAAATAGTTATAATTAAAATATTTAGAAGTTTTTTTTTTTTTTTTTTATTGCTTTGCTGTGTGGACGATCTCACAGCCCACCTGATGTTAAGTGGTTACTGGAGCCCATAGACATCTACAACGTAAATGCGCCACACACCTTGAGATATAGTTCTAAGGTCTCAGTATAGTCACAACGGCTGCCCCACCCTTCAAACCGAAACGCATTACTGCTTCAGTCTTTGTGGACTAATAGACAAATGGTACTCGTATCGAAAGTTTTACGATTTAAATAAGGTACCTAATTGTCCAGACTATCTCCAAGCAATCCCATTCATAAGTTTGAAGTCTTCTATCTATCTTCTAAGTTCGTCTATCTATATTTCAGCCCACAGACGTTCACTGCTGGACATAAGCCTCCATCAAGCCTGGCCACAACCCCTCATTACCTACTAAAATATAAAATTTATGCATTTAAGAATATGTTTACCTAAAAAAAATTATAAATGTAATTTATCGTCATTCATCAAAGTTTTTATTCAATAGCAAGTGGTTGCATTAAATTTTTTTAATGGTAGTTTTACGAATTCACTATTCATTCTTATAATACAAGTAAATTTAAAATGTAATTTCTTCTCTGAAAACCAACAGGGGTCTCTTATAATTAGCTGCACTTAATAGAGACTAGAATCAAAGTTATTTTAGAATTATCTGTACTAATTAACAGTAATGGCAAAAGAAATCCATTTATTTCCCGGTGTCAAAGGATTTAAAGGCATTGAGGCATGAAATTCTATATTGAAAAGGCAGTGCATTTTAATCAAAATGGCATTAGTATAATCGCATAGGAATGTGCGTGGCTCTTTAACATACGAACGTTTAGATGAAGCAATCCTTATTATTATTATTTTTAAATCTGTTTTTTGGGATAGACAAAGTATATCTCAGCTTGTATTAAATGGTTATTGAGAACCCACGATACAACACCAATGCTACTTACCCTAAGATAGATCAGCGGGTGGGTACCACCACCCTGCCTATTTCTGCCGTGAAGCAGTAATGCTTTTCGGTTTGAAGGGTGGGGCAGCCGTTGTGGATGTCTATGGGCTCCAGTAACCACTTAACACCAGGTGGGCTGTGAGCTCGTCCACCCATGTAAGCAATAAAAAAAAAACATTTTAATTGTATTGTATATCAATTCGCTTTTCTGTCTGTCTATTTGGTGTAATTTTTTCTATTTAATTTAACCCTACTTACTACCTACAACTACTACAGTCGGTTACGTTTCTATGAGTACGTACGTACGCTCTGACTTTAGAAGGAATTTCTCTTCATGGTGCGTCCTTGGCGCTTTGAAATGGTCTTTTTTTAAAGTGGCTGAATAGGAACTTGAACTTTAGCTTGCCCCAACAGCTACCTTATGCCCCTAATATTGCGTATGCACGGCGTATGTTAAAGGAAAAAATATGAGTCGATATCTACGAAAAATAAAATTTCGGTTGAATTAGCATTTAAAACACTGTGTTTCTTCTGTTTGAAGTTATTATTAAAAAAAAAGATTGAACAAAATTAACTTTGCATAACATAAAATCAGTGACGTAACGTTATGTTTCCGTTCGCTGAATTTAGAAGCAGTGAGTATCAGATGTGGGGTGGAACGATGACCATTCTCACTAACACAAGCTCGCGAGGGGTGGTAATCCAAAATCTAAATTTAAGAAGCGCACATTAAATAGAATTCGCGATCAAAATACTTTTCTTTGTCTTATTAGCTAACAAAATTAAATTCAATTAATTCCACTTTCTGAAGGTAGTTGGAAATAACTCATAAATTTTGCTAGCTTCCGAGTGGATTTAACTACTTTTCGTTTGATGCATTATGTTCTCGTTTACAAATGACTTTTCACAAGTAAGTTTGAATTTAAATCAAAGTGATTAAATATCTTTCATTGTATCTTCATAAATTTTTTTTTGTTACACATGTATATAAATAATTCCGATAACATAACAATGGAAACTAGCAAACGGTAAACCGGAAAAAAACATTCAAAGTCTGACGGCGTGCGATTGTCCAATTCGGAATATCAAAAAGGGTTTTAATCAATGTTACAAATTAAATTTTGAGGCAGCGTAGTCCGATTGGTTGCGATATCGGAATAATTTGCATAGTTATTATAAACACGGGTGAACTGCGCATAAACCCTTTCCGTTGACAGTCCTGTCGCATGAGTGTACACAGGATTAGAAAAAAACATGTAAGGGACGTCGAAATATATTTAATAAAATAACATTTGAATCTAACTTAAGCATTTAAAAGACTAACACAAATTAATTGCATGCTTATTTTACAGATTTTTAATGTTTAATCATTTATTTGGTGCTATAGATCAGAATATTATGATAGGTCTGGTACAATATTAAGTGGAGCGTCACCGAGGGACATATTTAAAAAGGGAATAACATCAATTTTCAGTCGTAAAAACAAACATGAAAATTTCGCGTTACTCAATAACGGCTGTTCACACTATCAAACCCGAAGGCATGGCTGCTTTATGACAGAAAAAACCCGCGTTGGGCCACTATACGCACCACCATCATGACATCAATATATTGGAATACCAATTTGGTATATACGAATTGATCTTTAAAATCGCAATAAAAATCGGGTGACTGGGATTAATTTTCTAATTTATTAATTTAAAAAAGCGTTAGTCACATAAGCATCGTTTTTATCTGATTCAGCTTTGAAATAAAAAAAAGTATCAGTTTAGTTGCCAGACCATTCGAAATTCAAAATGTAAACATAAATCCATGTCAAATAAAATGTAGAACAGTCAAGCACAGATTATTTGGAATCTTGAAACAGAATTAGGAAAAGTCACTATCAAACTATCTTTAGAAAACTTAACACGACCTCACACACATAGGCAACTAAGTAAAGTGCCACAGACTGGTCGATAAGGATTAAGGCCGAAAGGTTCGAACTGAATAAACAATGTGACGACCAAACCCTGAACACATCGTGTTAATGTAAAAACAGACTTTGCGATCATTTATTTATACGTAGGCAGACGTGTTTTGTACAGCACGACTGAAGGCTTTCTGATTACGAGAACTAGATTTGTTATTAGATCTTAATCTGATTACAGTCTGTTTGATTTTTTTGTCGCTCGAGATATCGGTTCCAACGAAAAGCGATAAATAAACTAGAGTAGTTCTTTCGTAATTCCATTTAGATTGTATTTGTTAGTTTTTACGCCAAAATGATATGGTATTACGATTCATGTTAACGCTAATTTTATCGATGGGACATTTTGTTAATTATATTGTCATTATTATTATGTATTGTAATGTGAGCTTTTTAAAGTGTCACTTAAAAAAACACTGCTTGCAATTTATAAATTCCACATACTTCCAATATAAGCTTGTAAATGTCTAAAAATCGGCAATGAATTTGACTTAATTTATCCTTGATGTCAACACTTATTTCAATACCCACCCGGTGTGAAGTGGTTACTGAAGCCCATAGACATCCACAACGTAAATGCGCCACCTACCTTGAGATATAAATTGAAATATAAGTTCTAAGGTCTCAAGTATAGTTACAACGGCTGCCCCACCCTTCAAACCGAAACGCATTACTGCTTCACGGCAGAAATAGGCAATTACTTTCGGCAATGATGTAGATTCGTTAGTTTTTACTTAGCATTCAAACTGCACTATCCAAATTACAGCGGCACTATTTACTTTTGGTAGATACCGCTTTATGCAGGAACTACAAAATTTACGTATCTGAATGACCGATTTCTGTTGTTTTTATTCTTTTTGCGCATGAATTTCTTGTAATTTACTAAATTTATATCGCTTTGAATATTCGTCATTCATCAAGATTACGGTAAACACAAACATTGTGTGTATTAACGAATAAAAATTCGTCGTCCGCGCACGCAAGACAGCCCGTCAAAAGACACGTCAGTCGGTTCAAATAAATCCGCATCTTATCACCGATTAGATCGTCCATGCACGAACAAGTATACGTAGACACATTGTCGTGTAAATTGGAGATTTACGCATGCCGTAAATCAGTCAGGATCGAGGTAAGCCAACCAATACGTTAGGGTCCGACCGTTGTCGAGATCAACTACTTTTGCGTAAAAATAACTACTATATTATATCGTACGTGACTTATTGTTCCTGAGAGACCTTGGAGTGTGGGTGGTCGATTTGGAATTGTTTTTGATACCGAGTATTGAGTAGGTAAGTTATTTTGTTGGAGATGAAATAGATATTTAATAGCAGGCTAAAGATTTATTAAATTAAATGTCTCTTCTTTTTAACTGTCGTTTAAATAAGCTTTTTATGACAAAACTTAAATATGTACATAATTACATTTCTGTAATGTGAACTTCAAATAGCGTTTATCAACTTCATCGGAGTAGGAACAAGTATCATAAGCTCAAACTTGAAGTCGTGTTGGATTTGAAGAATCGTTGCCAAATTATTAAGATTATTATGATTATTAAGATTATTAAGATTATTAAGATTATTAAAATTATTAAGATTATTAAATTCGAAAGATTATTAAGATTATTGAATTGTTATGATCCACCTCGATTTACAATGCTGCATGACTCCGACGGAATACATTTTGGTAACAGCTTTCGCTACTTTTTTCTTAGCATATTCTAATGTTAATGTTGAAAGGTTAATGCAGGTTAATGTTGAAACCCAAAAGAACTTGCGTAGGATTTCGAGATTTATAATAGTTTATTACAAAATTATGAGCCTTTGTAAGGACTTATAATTGCAAGAATTTCGTCATCTTTGTTAAAGATGAGTTAACTTAAGATTTTAACTTAAGATTTAACTGTATCTGCAGACTGTTAAGTCCCACATACCACGTGAGCTACCCCCGTGAGACTTGGACAACTCGTAGGAGGTTCGACCCCTGCCCGAAAAAAACCATACTCACCATTTGCAGAACAATTCCAAAAATGCATTTGTATTTAATTATGCGGGTGTAAGATAAATATATAGGTATTTTCATCACGTCGTAACAGCAGTTGGGCTTTTGTTCTTTCTTCTTCTTCTCAGTCGTTTGCACTCTTGGCAGAGTGGTCGTGGTCATCATTTCGGGTGGTGGTGTACTTCGCCAGATGCTGTCATTCCTCCTTTATTCCTTCCAGTGCGTTAGATAAAAATAGGACTCTTTTGTAGAAAACACTAAAACACTTAAATTACCCAAAAAATATATTGTCATAAAAATTTTTACATGTAAATCATTTTTTTCGAAAGCCTACTGAGGACTAAATTAATTTATGGATGTCATTGCAAAATACATTCTAGTAATAATCATTCACAATTTTTTTATTGCTATCCGTAAATTCAGTATCATTATAAATATCCTGTGGAGAGCAAGAATTATTGAAGGCTACAAATTGCAGTCGCTTAGATTGATGGCAGTAGATATTACTTGCCCTCAACTATCGATTACGGAAATATTTCCAGCATATACGTCTACGTCAGTTTAAACTGAAGCCGTAATATGACTGAGGTAGTCAATGTACTTAAAAAAAAAAATAGTTTCAAAAAAACTAACAAAATACGCTTTTATAGAAAATTCAACAAAAAAATTGAAAATTATTTTTAATAACTTTGAATTGAAAATAGTGAAAAAAAAAATGATTTTATTGTAAAAAAAAACGTGGGTTGCTTTTCAGGATATTATCAAAATAACATTTCTATTTATATCTGTTCATAAAATATTTGTAACTACTGATACCATGCACCCCACGCTTTTTTACAATAAAATCATTCCGATAGAGGCACCCGTCACGTGCGGACGTGCTCATCGACCACTCGATTGCCCGGCCTTTGTTCGCCCGGCTTTTGTTAGCCCGGCCATTGTTCGCGCGGCCTGTGTTCGTGGTACATCTGCCGACCAAGTGTTTTTTCTGGAAGTTTTTAATTGTTTTGTTTCCTTTTGTTATTTCTGTGTTCGTGGTAAATCTGCCGACAAACTGTCTTCCTGGAAGTGTTTAATTGTTTTGTTTCTTTTTGTTATTTCCGTTTTGTTGTGTTTTTTCTTTGTCCTGTAGTAATCGTGCCGCATCGCCACCTGTGTTCAATAGAACCGCTCAGGTCCGAGAAGTTGGGGCCTCGCCGCAAGGCGAGTGTTTTCTAAGACCCAGGGTAGCCCCACCTGGTCACGTAGCCATCATGGACGCTGTATTTGCGGAATTTCTCCGGCTTCGCTACCCAAAGCTCACTTCCGAGTTTCAGGCCTTCAAGGCCGATCACACCGCGAGCCCTCTCGTGGACTCCGCCGAGCTGGCTGCTCCTGCGTCGCCTGTACCTGCGTGCAAAGCTTCTGCATCGAGCACCGCAGCCTCCGTCGTGCCTGCCGTTCACGCGTCGCCTATACTGGCGAGTAAAACTGCTGCGTCGTCCGCTGTGGTCACCGTTCCAGTAGCGCGATCATCCGCGGCCTCCGTCGCGCCCTCCAAAACACCTATTTGTAGGTCACCTGCGCCCGCCTCCTCGTCCTCCGACTCTGACTCGGAGATGGAGGTCGACCTCGCCCCCGCCTCATCGACGGATGGATTTACCCTGGTACAAAAGGGTAAGAAGCGTGCCGCGGAGTCTCGAGCTCCCGCGGCCGCTAAAATTAGCAAAGCCGCGAACGCGTCGCGCCCCCGCCCTCAGACTCCCGTTGCGCCTCCAGCCCGTGCCAGTCCGTCGCCGCGTCCGGTGGCACAAAATAAAACCCAGTCCCCTCCTCCGGTAATCCTTCAAGAGAAGGCAGCTTGGGATCGAGTTTCCCTGGCCCTTAAGGCCAAAAATATCAATTTCACGAATGCCCGTAACCTCGCGAACGGCATCCAAATAAAGGTGCATTCATCTGATGACCATAGGGCCCTCACCTCTTACCTCCGTAAGGAGCGTATAAGCTTCCACACTTATACGCTTCAGGAGGAGCGGGAACTCCGCGTTGTAATACGCGGAATCCCTAAAGAGTTAGATGTAGAGCTCTTAAAAGTCGACCTGTTAGAACAAGGCCTACCAGTGAATTCTGTGCACCGTATGCACACCGGTCGCGGTAGGGAGCCATATAATATGGTTCTAGTCGCTCTCCAGCCTACCCCCGAGGGTAAGAAAATCTTTAACACACAGACCGTCTGTAGGCTCTCTGGTATCGCTGTCGAAGCCCCCCATAAAAAAGGCACTCCTAGCCAGTGCCATAACTGTCAATTGTATGGGCACTCTTCCCGTAACTGTCACGCGCGCCCCCGATGCGTCAAATGTTTAGGCGATCACGCCACGGCCCTATGCACTCGCGATCAAAAAACCGCGACGGAACCACCTAGCTGCGTCCTGTGTCGAACACAGGGTCACCCCGCAAATTACCGCGGATGCCCCCGAGCCCCGAAAATAAATCGCCGCGTCGCCCGCCAAAACCGCCTCCGAGCTTCCGGCCCAGACATCAAAGCCTCGGCACCCTCTGCGCCGCAGGCTAAGCCAGCGTTCGTTCCGGCAGCGGTGCCCAGTGTCTCGGCCTGGGCGAAACCGCTGCCGTACACGAACACGGCTACAACTCCCTCCTCCGCGATTCGTCCCGCCCCCGCGACTCGTCCCTCTCCCACGACTTGCCCTCCGACCGCGTCCGAAAATCTCGCTTTAGCGATCGACTTCTTTCAGTCGATCAACTTTGAGCGCGTTAACGCTTTGGGCGACGCCATTCGCGCTGCCTCCACTGCACAACACTTTATCGCCGTTGTGCAGGAATACGCCGACGTATACGCGTCATTAAATACGTACGTCCTCCCCTCACTCCGCCGGTAATCAATGGCGTATACAAGTAGAATAAAGCCCCTATCCGTGACGATAGGATTTTTTAACGCTTACGGTCTCGCAAATCAACGTGATCAGGTTTCTGACTTTTTGCGTGACCATCAAATTGATATCTTTTTAGTGCAGGAGACCCTACTTAAGCCCGCGCGCCGTGACCCTAAAATCGCGAACTATAACATGGTCAGGAACGACAGGCTCTCTGCCCGTGGTGGTGGTACCGTCATTTACTATAGAAGAGCCCTGCATTGCGTCCCGCTCGATCCTCCCGCGCTCGCTAATATCGAAGCATCAGTGTGCCGAATCTCACTGACAGGACACGCGCCGATCGTTATCGCGTCCGTTTATCTTCCACCGGATAAGATCGTTCTAAGCAGTGATATCGAGGCGCTGCTCGGTATGGGGAGCTCTGTTATTCTGGCGGGCGACCTAAATTGTAAACACATCAGGTGGAACTCACACACCACAACCCCGAATGGCAGGCGGCTTGACGCGTTAGTCGATGATCTCGCCTTCGATATCGTCGCTCCGTTAACCCCGACTCACTACCCGCTAAATATGGCGCATCGCCCGGATATACTCGACATAGCGTTATTAAAAAACGTAACTCTGCGCTTACACTCGATCGAAGTAGTTTCAGAGTTAGATTCAGACCACCGTCCCGTCGTTATGAAGCTCTATTGCGCTCCCGATTCCGTTCCCGTCACGAGGACTGTGGTGGATTGGCACACGCTGGGCATCAGCCTGGCTGAATCTGATCCACCATCGCTCCCGTTTAACCCGGACTCTACCCCGTCTCCTCAGGATACCGCTGAAGCCATAGACATCTTAACATCACACATCACCTCGACATTAGATAGGTCATCGAAACAAGTTGTAGCGGAGGACTTCCTTCACCGCTTCAAATTGTCCGACGATATTAGGGAACTGCTTAGAGCTAAGAACGCCTCGATACGCGCCTACGACAGGTATCCTACCGCGGAAAATCGTATTCGAATGCGTGCCCTACAACGCGACGTAAAGTCTCGCATCGCCGAAGTCCGAGATGCCAGATGGTCTGATTTCTTAGAAGGACTCGCGCCCTCCCAAAGGTCTTACTACCGCTTAGCTCGTACTCTCAAATCGGATACGGTAGTAACTATGCCCCCCCTCGTAGGCCCCTCAGGCCGACTCGCGGCCTTTGATGATGACGAAAAAGCAGAGCTGCTGGCCGATACATTGCAAACCCAGTGCACGCCCAGCACTCAATCCGTGGACCCTGTTCATGTAGAATTAGTAGACAGTAAGGTAGAACGCAGAGCCTCCTTGCCACCCTCGGATGCGTTACCACCCGTCACCCCGATGGAAGTTAAAGACTTGATCAAAGACCTACGTCCTCGCAAGGCTCCCGGTTCCGACGGTATATCTAACCGCGTTATTAAACTTCTACCCGTCCAACTCATCGTGATGTTGGCATCTATTTTCAATGCCGCTATGGCGAACTGTATCTTTCCCGCGGTGTGGAAAGAAGCGGACGTTATCGGCATACATAAACCCGGTAAACCAAAAATCATCCGACGAGCTACCGCCCGATTAGCCTCCTCATATCTCTAGGCAAGCTGTATGAGCGTCTGCTCTACAAGCGCCTCAGAGATTTCGTCTCATCCAAGGGCATTCTCATCGATGAACAATTCGGATTCCGTACAAATCACTCATGTGTTCAACAGGTGCACCGCCTTACGGAGCACATTCTTGTGGGGCTCAATCGACCAAAACCGTTATACACGGGAGCTCTCTTCTTCGACGTCGCAAAAGCGTTCGACAAAGTCTGGCACAACGGTTTGATTTTCAAACTATTCAACATGGGCGTGCCGGATAGTCTCGTGCTCATCATACGGGACTTCTTGTCGAACCGCTCTTTTCGATATCGAGTCGAGGGAACCCGCTCCTCCCCACGACCTCTCACAGCTGGAGTCCCGCAAGGCTCTGTCCTCTCACCCCTCCTATTTAGCTTATTCGTCAACGATATTCCCCGGTCGCCGCCGACCCATTTAGCTTTATTCGCCGACGACACGACTGTTTATTATTCTAGTAGAAATAAGTCCCTAATCGCGAAGAAGCTTCAGAGCGCAGCCCTAGCCCTAGGACAGTGGTTCCGAAAATGGCGCATAGACATCAACCCAGCGAAAAGTACTGCGGTGCTATTTCAGAGGGGAAGCTCCACACGGATTTCCTCCCGGATTAGGAGGAGGAATCTCACACCCCCGATTACTCTCTTTAGACAACCCATACCCTGGGCCAGGAAGGTCAAGTACCTGGGCGTTACCCTGGATGCATCGATGACATTCCGCCCGCATATAAAATCAGTCCGTGACCGTGCCGCGTTTATTCTCGGTAGACTCTACCCCATGATCTGTAAGCGGAGTAAAATGTCCCTTCGGAACAAGGTGACACTTTACAAAACTTGCATAAGGCCCGTCATGACTTACGCGAGTGTGGTGTTCGCTCACGCGGCCTGCACACACATAGACACCCTCCAATCCCTACAATCCCGCTTTTGCAGGTTAGCTGTCGGGGCTCCGTGGTTCGTGAGGAACGTTGACCTACACGACGACCTGGGCCTCGAATCAATTCGGAAATACATGAAGTCAGCGTCTTAACGATACTTCGATAAGGCTATGCGTCATGATAATCGCCTTATCGTTGCCGCCGCTGACTACTCCCCGAATCCTGATCATGCAGGAGCCAGTCACCGTCGACGCCCTAGACACGTCCTTACGGATCCATCAGATCCAATAACCTTTGCATTAGATGCCTTCAGCTCTAATACTAGGGGCAGGCTTAGGGACCCCGGTAACCGTACTCGTCGAACTCGACAAAGAGGTCGACGTGCAACCTAACCCATGCATCAGCCCGCTGAGTTTCTCGCCGGATCTTCTCAGCGGGTCGCGATTCCGATCCGGTAGTAGATTCATTCGCGAAGCAGCTACTCTTGAGCTGTTAGGTCTCCTTCGGAGGCGCTCGGGAAGCTGTTAGCAAATCCCACCCCTCCTGGCTGAGCCTTTGCTCGCCCACGTGTCCTGGTGAAACTGGAAAGGCCTTCGGGTCACCAGTAAACTTTCAATCATAAAAAAAAAAAAAAAAACAATAAAATCATTTTTTCTTACACAGTTTTGAATTAAAATTTATTTTCCATTTTTTGGTTGGATTTTCTATAAAAGCGTATTTTGTTAGTTTTTTAAAACAATTATTTATTTTTCATTTTTTAGTTGAATTTCAATATTTTTTTATTTTTTTTTAAATATAGTAATGTCACCGGTCCTTAATAAGTATACCAAATTTCGAGTTAAACCGACGTTATGAAGGGGGTCAAAATCATGTTCAAAGATTCCGGTACATACTAAGATACTAACATACATACGTCCGTAATAAAAGCGTATTAAAAAGGATATTTTTTATTGTGGCTACCAGGAACAATAAGTAATAACGAGAACATAAAATTTTACCGCATTTTAATCGGAAATACACGTATGTTTTTATTGCTGCTGTAAATAGGTACTGATGGCAGGACATCAATGTTTCAGTTCCGTAGCAGACCTAACGAATGGTTTGCGAGAGATACATATACTCGCGGTTTCCATTATTATTTTATACACTAAATGTTATCTACATAATTTTTTTATTGCCCTTCTAGACATACGAGCGTACGGCCCACCTGATCGTGAGTGGTTACCGTCGCCCATGGACGTCAGCAATGCCAGGCGCAAAGCCAAACCGGTACCTGATTTAAATCTCTAGATCTCATAAGCGCATACATTTTTCCGTATCAACATTATTGAAATAGAATTTCAAGGTAATCTTTTAAGAAGTATAACTTTTAGTTTACCGTGGCTCGACGTACTCAACGTAAGTAATAGACCAATGGCGTCCAATTATAATTACTTCGTAATGAGTGGCACCATAATTATTTATTATTCTGTGTGTGCGTTCGCGTTCTTCGTGCAGTGCGTGATGCGTGTTCATATTTTAAAATTTACGACATACTGATTTATCGTTTGTCCAACATTCACCTGCAATTCTTGTTATAAGTCTACGTCAGCATCTTACGAAGCATCGTCACTTTTCGTAATCTATATATATAAAAACGAATTGCCGTTCGTTAGTCTCGCTAAAACTCGAGAACGGCTGGACCGATTTGGCTAATTTTTGTCTTGAATTCTTTGTGGAAGTCCAGAGAAGGTTTAAAAGGTAGATAAATAAATGAGAACGTTCGGAATTAAATAAAAATAACAATTTTGTTTTCCCTTTGATGTGTCCCCGTCGGACAGATTCTTTTGTTAAGTTTATTTTATACAAAAGTTTAGGTCTTTTATTTATCGATTGAGGCACCACAAAGTCTGCTGGGTCAGCTAGTTTTTACATAAATTAAATGTAATTTAAAATTTGGTCATATCAAAAAAAAAACATCAAGGCAGAATAGTTAGCGAAGTGTTATTACAAAATCTTCCTATTCTGCAAATTCCTCTTTTTCTTCTAAATCGCCGACAATATGTGCATTTGAAGTCAATAAAAGTTTTACTCCCTTAATACACACAAAATTCACATACATTATACCACACAGGCGTGTCAGTCACCCTTTTCGTAATTCGATGTCGGTAGTGTTATTACTAAACTAATTCAAAGAAATAACTGTTTTTTTTTTCTTATTTTCTCATTTTTAAATGACAGTGCTATAACGGAGATAATGATTACGTCAAAAGCTCTTAGTCAGCTTTAATGTGACGAATGGAAAACGTAACAAGTGCTTATTTTGTCAAAATTCAAGAAAGTTCTGATATTATTTTCATTTCTATTCCTTTTACATTTCAAGTATAAAATGTAGACAAAGAGCCATATTCGCTACGTTTATGTTCTTTGTTTCTTATATTATCATGCACGGCGAATGTGCTTAGTGCACTAGAAGCTTGTGAAATGTACGTGAATTTTCTCAATTAGGTACGTTTCTATGCTTGCTTTCATAATTAAACTTTTGATAATTAAACTACTGCATTTGATGCTATATTTATACTAAGCCAACATAGACATAATAGATATAGCAATATAGTTAAATGGTTTCTTTTTTATTTATTTATTTAGACATACCAACAGCAATACACACAAAACATTCAAGCTTAAAATTAACATGTATATAATTAAGTACTGGTATGTAAGCCAGTTACAGGCATGTACAGCAATCTCTTATAACAAACTATGACATGTTACAGCAATTTTACAAACAGCGGAAAGATAGGCTAAATTTATATGTTAACAGTACGACAAAAAAAGTATACTTGAAAATAACATGAAAACAAGAGTTAATTATTTTTCAATGAAAATGCTTTTACTGTCGTTACCGTTATGGTAAAGCAAATTCTTCTTAGAATTTGTTCAATAGAATCTTTCGTCATTTAAAACGCAATAATAAATAAAAAATATGTTCAATTACATAATTAAAACTATCCCCCATGTCCTAGCAGGTAAGCCGCCTGGTATAGTTAAGTCAAATGTTATACCAAGTACCAAGGTTAATGAAGAAATGCGAGCTTTATACGCTTTTCCTATAAAGGAGTAATATGGTAACACATACTGGGTGAGAGAGAAATTGAAGTGAACAATGTAGAAAGTCTTGAAACTTACTGGATAAAATAAATTTAATATTTACCAAAGTGCTGTTCAATTTTTAATATACTTCAAGAGAAAGTCTGAAGTCGTCGTGGCCTAAAGGATAAGACGTCCAGTGCATTCGTATCTAGCAATGCAACGGTTTTCGAATCCCGCAGGCGGGTATCAATTTTTCTAGTGAAATGCGCACTTAACGAATGTTCACGATTGACTTCCACGGTGAAGGAATAACATCGTGTAATAAAAGTCAAACCCGCAAAATTATAATTTGCGTAATTAATGGTGGTGAGTCCGCATGGGTAGTTACCACCACCGTGCCTATTTCTGCCGTGAAGCAGTAATGCGTTTCTATTTGAAGGGTGGGGCAGCCGTTGTAACTATACTGAGACCTTAGAACTTATATCTCAAGGTGGGTGATGCATTTACGTTGTTGATGTCTATGGGCTCCAGTAACCACTTAACAACTAGGTGGGCTGTGAGCTCGTCTATTCATCTAAACAATAATGAAATTTTCTCAATTGTACGAGTAAAGGTAGGTATACTTTTTATTAGTGACGAACGTTTCAGATCCACATTTGCTCCGCTTCTAGTGGACATTTTAGTTTTTTTTTTTTGAGGATACAGTCCTTGTGACTTCATATCAAAATTTCAGTTATTTTCATCCACATCAAAACAATCAAAGCTCCTCCTACATTTTAAAATTTCACGATCGATGCATAAATATTAATATTTTATATCATCATTTTAATCATCGCGAACCAATTAAGTTCGGCAAAAATCTGATATTTTCAATTTATTTAGATATTTTATGAATCATATGTTGGCTAAATACAGCGACTGTGTGTATCGAACAATCGAGGTGTCACTGCAGGGCTCGCGTGACGGCCATCTTTTTTGTCAATCCTTTTTTGACGTAAAGACACTTTAGAATTTTAAAGGTTCAGATAAAATGATTGCAACTGTGTCGTGTTTGATTTTTAAATAAAATTAATGGTCCGACTTTCTCGTATCTCACGGACGCTAAACTGGAAATGATATTGATAAATGATACTTGTAACAGGTTTGAAGAAGAAGTTACTTATAAAATATAATTTGCAGTTGTCGTGTTTTTTCTTAATTTAGCAGCTACATTTAAATTGAGACTTGACCAGTGTGTAAAATTTAATATGATAAGTATTATAGAGTTGATGATTCGTTGATCAACCTCCCATAGACAGTCCACTGAGTTTCTCATTAGATCTTCTTAGTGGGTCGCGATTGCGATCTGCTGATAGATTCTGCTAAGTACTGCTCTTCCTAGAACCAGTGTTAGCATACTCTCTCAGGTTGAATCCTGAGAGCTCATCTATCAGTCGTAGCTGGAATAGCCCCTTAGGCTGCCAGCAAATAGGTAGGGAAGCAAATACTAAACAGACATTTGCCGAATAAGCACCAATACGAGAAGGCACCAAGTTAATACTGAATTCAGGATTCAAATGCACGGTACTTAAATGCTAATATCGGTGACATTTAGATTTTCCGAACATATTCTCTCGAAGATTTTGCCGAGCTGTATCGACCGTGATCAATTGACTAACCACTAGTTTGCAATCCAAAGTCGAGACCATCCATACAAATCATTGCCGTTATAATTGTGAACTATATTTCCAATTCAATAGGAGGTGAGTTGAGATATGAATTGCGGAAGATGGACGCTACGCCAAGTCTCAATTGGATCAATTAGCCAACGGAGCTATTTTATGTAAAGGGAAATAAAAGTTAGCGTTAAGCTATAACTGTTCATGATGACATAAACTATGAAGTATTCCTAACGATGGAAATAATAAACGCGATAAAAAAAACCCGTTAAAACAGCTTTAACTGTGTTAACGTTGAGTGCGTATTTTCATTTTCAGGTGAATTAATTATAAACACTAATATTAAATGGGTTTTAGCGTGATTTTTACATTTAATTATTTAAATATACTTCGGTGCTGTTGCAAACCTATTTTATTATAATGTTTATAATGTAGATTATAATGTCTATTTATAATGTACACATTTATAATATCTAATGTAAATAGCCAGGAAAGCTTAAAATAATTCAGTTGAACCTTTGTGGTAGTTAGTGATCATAGTCACCTATGTTTCTGGTAATTCCAGGAAAATGCCTACTAACATTTTTTTGAAAATTAAATTAGCATCCTCGTTCCCTATTTGAACAAAATCTGCAGTGGTTTCTAAATTGGAACAAAATTCTGCATGCTACAATTTTATGCTAATGTCTTTTCTACCTGTCAGTGTATACTGCTTGAAGCGTTTTGTTTAAAATTCCTTGCATATTCCGCGAAGCCAATTTAAAGAATGAATTATGTGCTCCGAAAGAGGAAAATTGGTAGTTGCGCTGAATTTTTTAACGAGTCTCTCTGCATCCGTTGTTCTATGCGAAATTTCCTTTTAATTTTTATATAGGAATGCTCATATACAAACTTATCAAAATTTGCTATTTTTTTTATTTGTTTATTTTGGTCAGCCAGAATGTATAACTTGTGTCGTACTATTGTGCAAATACCTACAGTGGAAATAGACTGCGTATCGGAATAGTCACACTCCATAATGTGTGTAAACATTTTAAATTCCAATAGGTACCCTGTTGATTACCTGTAATCACTTTCATAAAGATTGACTCGCTAGCGTTGAGCCACATAATGGGTACTGAGAAATACTTCTCATTGTGATACTTTATTGGCAATTAAATATGAATGAAGTGTTTATATTAATAGATGAGTGCTTTAATATTAGTAGTTACCCGTGACTAATGGACAAAGTATGGATCCCGCCATCCACCCAAAGAAATGAGATTGAAGCCTCAATTGTATTGGAACCTTTTGACTGCTTCATTGTAGAATTAGATAGCGTTACGCTACCTACCGATACTGGCTCAAAATTCTCCCTACCACCGCTGCGCCTGATGTATTTATTAATTAACCAATTGATCCAGTAGATTCTGCCTCAGTATTTTGAAATGTATCGACGCCGGTATCCTGTGGTCTTGAATCAAGAATAAAAGTAACAAAATCTTACCTTTCGTTTTAAGAGTAGAACACATTCAGAGGCTTGAAATCACCCACACGTTTTTAAGTGCCTTTTAAAATTTGTCATAGAATTTTAGGCTTTAGTCTTAGTGTGTTAAGACCTGTTTTCCTTTGCTTGCACAGAATTGTAAAGTACAATATGCTTGTCAAGCAACTTCTTAAATTTGCATAAAAATTACGACCATCAGGAATGAGCTTGGACAAACTAACAAGGGTCAATGAATAAATGAATTCGCCCACACTTTATAAACGACCAAACATTGGGATTCTTACAGGTTTGCGTCCGGCTTGCGAAATTTATGGTTCGACTAAATAATTTATTTTTAAAGGACGAATACTAAATGGAATGTTTAAATGCACGCGCGGTACGGTTAAAGAGATCGGAGTCGAGAATAATCATTATTACAAATAATGCACATAGGACCAAAGAAATAAATACATACGTATTTTTCACTGGTGGTAGGACCTCTTGGGAGTCCGCGCGGGTAGGTACCACCACCCTGCCTATTTATGCCGTGAAGCGGTAATGCGTTTCGGTTTGAAGAGTGGGGCAGCCGTTGTAACTATACTTGAGACCTTAGAACTTATATCTTAAGGTGGGTGGCGCATTTACATTGTAGATGTCTATGGGCTCCAGTAACCACTTAAAACCAGGAGGGCTGTGAGCTCATCCATCCATCTAAGCAATATTTTTTTTTATCAAAAGTGATGTACTATTTACCAATTCTACTACTACTACTACTAATAATAATTCCGAAATCCTTAACATAGGGCGAGACATAAGAACCACTAAGATTCGTAGTTACTAGTCCAGCGCTACCCTCTATATCCTTAGTTAATATGTGGGACCACTTAATATCTGGTGATAAATTCGACTGCCGATCGACAGCAATAAAAATAGACACTCCTAATTATATTCGTAAACTATAGCAGCTATTTACAACTATATAAAGGAATTACATGACTCAAAGTGACTTTTCATCTATGCCACGACTTTATTTCTAAAGTTGAAGTTAAGTTGGGAAAATCAACAGCGGATTTTTGTCGAACAGCTGTTGTTCCAATTAACGAAGTTGGAGACGTGGTACAACAAAGAAGCTTTACAGGACAAGCCGCGCTCTGTAACAAACTGTTTTGTTTGTGCTTCCACTTAATCAGGATGAACTTAATTGATAAGTTCGCCTCAAAGCGAATCGTGGAGTTTTCAAAGCGAATTTCGATTGTTAGTCTTCATTTATTTGGATTTGATCAAATATAATAAATAGCCAAAGATAATGTGATACGTATTCAATTGAATAGCACTCTACGTTGAACTTATTTATTTATTTATTTAAGGATTACCGACAGGGTTTACAGTAAGACATAAAATAACATTGACATGTATAGAGCAATTGATAACTGAAACTTTAATTAGAGGCAATCACAGCATGCATTGCATTAATATATCAGTAGAGATTTAACAATACTATTAATATTAATAAAAAATTAAAAACAAAAGAAAGACAACAAGGACAGTAATACCCGAGTACTCAGACCAAGGCTGAGGCTGAGGTTCAACAAAAACTTTTTATAATTTTGTTCTTGAATATTGGAACTGTAGAACCTCGATTTAAGCAAACAAAATGACAACCCAAAATCGGCGTAAATTATTTAATTTTGTCAAATCTCATTTGTTTTTAAGATTTAAAAACAATATATCTTTTTGTGTCTTTCTGATAATAAAAAAAAAGTTGTGTGGTGTCGTGGAACACCGGATAGGAACGAAGTTCCTTAAAAAAATATTAATTATAAGATATATTCGAGGTATAAAGAAAATAATATTCGGGTATACATTTTTATTATGATTTTTTTATTGATAAAAATGAAAATAATCGCAAGAGTCAACCAATCCTCAGTGCAATGGAGCAGTCTCGCCCTGGGGGAACCGCCTGCATGATCACGGTTTCCCTTACGCCAGGTAAGTATGATTTAGCAAGAGAAATTCGAGAACGTCTGTAGGCAGGTAGTGATTTTCACAATGAAATATGCATTCAAGATTTTTATTAGTGATTTTTAGCATGAAGAAATAATCACATCGTGTAATAAAAATTGAGCTCGCAAAATTTTAATTCACGTTAACACTGGTAGTGGGACGTTTTGTGAGCTAATAACCTACAAAATAAAGACTTCGATTTGATGTCTCAGGATGAGCGACTGCTACAACTTAACACCAGATGAAATTTTCGCCCGTCTACGTAGTAACAAATAAATAACGAAGACTAAAGATATTTTTATTTATTACTGGTGGTAGGACCTCTTGTGAGTCCGCGCGGGTACCACCGCCCCGCCCATTTCTGCCGTGAAGCAGTAATGCGTTTCGGTTTGAAGGGTGGGGCAGCCGTTGTAACTATACTGAAATCTTAGAACTTATACCTCAAGGTGGGTGGCGCATTTACGTTGTAGATGTCCATGGGCTCCAGTAACCACTTAACACCAGGTGGGCTGTGAGATCGTCCACCCAACTAAGCAATAAAAAAAAAAAAAAACATTATAAATTAAAATTGTAGCTCGTTGGAAGAGAAATTTAAAAAGAATGTACCGATTATTAATTGACGCTTGTATCGTCACAGAACAGTCCTAAACTCTGATGAATATTCGAAACATTTTTAATCAGACGGCCAGCAGCTACCACACCAGTCGTTTCATTGTTAATCGAATCGCTCGCTAAACTTGTTTCAGGATGGCATCGAGTTCAATACCCGGTTGACAGTTGTTCGATAATTGAACCGGGAACAATTAGCAATCGAGTGGTTAATATCCGTGGCGTTGTCACTATACGATCGGTTCTCTGGCCGACGAGCGCTTGGCGATGTTGAGTGTTAATCGATTCTAGTGTGTGACGTAAGCGATGAGCTACCTGTCTTTTGGTTTTCGTAATTAACTACCCTCACAGTTACAAAGCATTGAAATTTTTTTCTGTAGTTCTGATACAACTTAATGTGCTACAGAAGATTAAACGAAAATGGTCTGTATAAGGGCTTCGTGAAAAGAAATGAATATGCAATTTCGAAAAGGGCACATCTCTGAAAATGTAAAATGTTCAGGAAATGAAAAAAAACTGATTATCTTCTAAAGCAGTGTAAAATTTAAAATATAAACTTTTGAGATATATTTTAGTGTTAATTAGCAATTGAAAATTACTGGAATTACTATAAAATTGGTGTAGGTAAACCTCAAAACTACATGTATATGAAAAAACGTATTTGACAAAATATGCGACATGTGCCCTTTTCGAAATTGTATATTCAAATATAGTCGTGATTTTTTATATATGTCCATTAAAACTATTTCTAAGGCTTCATCTTGCTTTAATGTTTTATGTTTATTATTTCCAATATCTAGAATACCACTGTATTCTTGGTCGCTAATAATAGTAAAAGTTGTAAAAACTGTTTAATTATTATATCGTCTCAAAGTTTTGATTTCCGAATTAAAAAATATCCTACAATTGGCTATCTAATAAAAAAGGTTCCTACAAATGTCAATGCAAAAATTGCGGTTACAAAAAAAAAAAAACGAATCAAATGAAGTAATTAGCTATGGAACAAATCTTATTAAGTCAAGTCTATAAAAACTAAAGTTGAAAGTTATCTCGGTTTGAGATCAAACTTTAGCTATTTTTCATAAGCGAAACTTACTATAACTTTGCCGAGACCCACTAGAAACTCTCACGTACGAGGCATTTGTAAAAGCCTTTTCGGATCGCACGATTTTTGTATGCTGATGTTTTGTTTTGCTTAAATCGTGTTTGTTTGTTTTATTAAATTGCGGGTAAAACTTATTAAGTATGAAGACGAAATTTATTAATACGGGAGGTATTCAAATTCATGGTGCTGATATATAAATACGTGAAGCAAAACTTTATATACCTTTTTACAGAAATTACACGGACGCAGGAGCATATTTTCCACACTTATAGAGAATATAGAGTATGGAAGGAGAAAACATGTTGCGCCGACCCCAGGTGACTGGGAGAAGGGCAGGATAATGATGATGATGATGATAGAGAATATAGAGAAGAAGTGCACAATGCTAATATTTTTTTAAAATAATGCATAAAAGATACATTAAATCAATGAGGAAAACATTACACACACTACATACCATGTATTTGACGCACACACGCATTCATATTTATTGTCAAACTTTTGTTCTTGGCGTCTGTTGTCAAACTGAGAATAGATTAAATATTGTTTATCTTTATTAATATTTTTGTATAGTGTAGCCTTGGCGAAATTTGTAATTATAGAAGTATAAAATACAATCATAACAGTGTATCAACTTATTATACAATTCCAATTAATTATAGTCGTATTTCGACTACTGCGGGACCTCCAGTACTATATGTTAATATGTTATCTCTTGTTATCTCTTCAACGATTTTTCGGAATGGTACAGTTAGTATAGTTGGTATAATGTATAGTTCAATCATAAGCATTTATAATGTATAGTTCAATCATATAGTTCATTATAATGGTACAGTTCAATCAATATTAAAAAAATCACATTTAAATTCTTTAATTTTTTGTAGATGAGATGTTGATTTTTGATTCATTTCGATTTTTGAGATCACTAGAATTGTGTTGTTTCTAGTTAATTACGGTCATATTTACATATTATTATATTATGTTCTAAAGCTTTGACTATAATAATAGTTAATTTTGTGTTGAAAGATGATTTTTAGCATATTTAACGCAATGAATTGTAGGTAACAAGTTGCTTCTACTGAAGCAAACGTACCGGACGTTAGCAATGAATAGTCACTTCTTTTTTTACATGCCCGTTGAATACCGCCGAGTGGCGAAAAAATACAAACAATAAAAGACTAGGAGAGGATGCGAGAGACGAGTTTTCGTGACGCCCTTACCATAAAATTAAATGGAAAAGGGCTTTTTGCTAACGCTCGCCAGAGTGCGACTTTGGTCACTGTTCCTGTAAAAAGTGTGGATGCAACTTATTTCGTAAAGGGATTTTTATTATGTTTCATTGGTCATTGAGTGATTCTTTTTTTTTGTTATTGCTAGATGGGTGGACGAGCTCACAGCCCACCTGGTGTTAAGTAGTTACTGGAGTCCATAGACATCTACGACGTAAATGCGCCACCCACCTTGAGATATTCTAAGGTCTCAAGTAAAGTTACAACGGCTGCCCCACCCTTCAAACCGAAACGCATTAGGTACTACTACATGGCAGAAATAGGCAGGGCGGTGGTACCTACCCGCGCGGACTCACAACTCACGAGAGCTCCTACCACCAGTAATGTAAATTCCAAAGTAAAAATAATTAAAAGTTTAGTTCACGAATTACATTTAACGGCGTTTTGATATTAATAACAATACTTTGGTTTCTTTATAGTGAAAAATTTTATAGTATTCTCGGTCATCATCATCTCCTACCCTTCTCCTAGTCACCTGGGGTCGGCGCAAGAGGTTTTCTCCTTCCATATTCCTCTACCATTTCTTCGCTCATTCCCCTCTTACCCATATCGTCTTTCACGCAATCCATCCATTTTTTCTTAGGTCTACCTCTTCCTCTATAGTATTATCATATAGTTACAGTATTCTCGGTCATGCAAAATAAACGGGCAATCGATAATTATCAGAAATTGTCAGTTACAACGTGACTTATCGGAGTAAACATCGATCAGGGCGAACGACAAGCTAACCCGAGATTACAGCTGCGCGACCACCTGCAAAGGATGTGGGCGATATACATGCACCAATGATATAAAATATCTCGACATCGACGACCTAATTTACGAGCTAAAATGCCGCTTTATATGTCCAGAGTAAGATAATACTGTGACAATGAGAATTACATTTCACTTAATAACGATTTACTCGTTTCTAAATCGATGCCTCCAATGAACACTACGTTTTTACGCAAATCGCTTCACTATTTTAAAAGTATTACAATTAATCATTATTGATGGGGTTCGAAGCAAGAGTAAATCAGCTAGTTACACAAAAAAACCATAAACATATCTGCAATAATAAAGATTTTATCAACTTTTTTCGTTTAAACGCTCCTCCTGTAAATCTACGAATTTAGAGTTAGCGTAGTGTTCATTGGAGGAGTCGAAATGATATCTTTCAGATTGTTTTTTACATTAGTATTAAAATATTTTGAAATCCGTATGTATGTTTTCTTAAAAGCGTATTTTGGTAATTATCAAAGTGGATTAAATGCTTGTATTCCACCGTCTTATTGGATGTAAAAGTTTGTGTACAAATTATGGCACTTTGAATACATTAACATTCCGTTTAGACCACCTGCGGGAGCGGAGCGAGCAATATGCAATTACCGAGCCATTGCCAATGACTTTCCGAACAACACACGGTCAGTAAGATTAGTCAACAACTGAACCAACCGACATTTAGACTTGTTCGTTCTGTAGACAATCACAATTCCTTAACCTTCGATTCGGGCACAATACCTAGAGCTTTATGTGTATTGTCGAGGGAATGCTCATAATCTTCACACTGATCGTGACACACAGCTCTTTCAACTTTTTTTTGCAACACTAACACTGCTTTCTGTCAGTGATCAGATTATTTAGTTGTACCAAGCTTAGACTGCGCCATATCGTTATAAGCCGGTCACAGAACCTTTATCATTATTCAGCACGATTACCGCGGGCAGGTGAGGTTGACTTGTAGTGAATAGATGGTGTGTCATTCCCAAACTTCCCATTAATGTAAAATTTCCTAATACTCGGATTCTAAGGATGTAAGAACAGGGTAAGCAATACAACATTAATGCTGTCCATCATCTGAAGACTCCAGTGACGGCCTAACGCGAGGGATAAGAGCGGATCAAAATTGTAAATAAATAAAGATAATTAAAGAAAACAGTAAGAAATAGAGAGAGAGAGAGAAATGAAAAGAAAAATGATTAGGAAACACATGTATACTTCTTCATTACACGTAAGCTTTGATTTTAATGTTAGACGAACGGTTTGGTTGTATGTAGCATCCTGGTTCTGTGGATGTTCTTTTACATTCAACGACTAAAGTAATCGTAACTTCCATGAACATTTATGTTTTAAGTATTAAACTATATTTGGAGGATTTTTTTTTTAAGTAGCCGGTTTCATGTTATTTTATTATGTTTTTATTTTGAAAAATCCTGTTTTTTTTAAAAGTTATTTATAGTTATTTACACGGCTTCCCACTAACATTTTTAATAATAATTCAAATCTTATTATCACTTTACACTAATTTAACAATACCGTAAATTTATAGTCTGTGAAATCCATGAATAAAAATAGTACTTTGGCCACTTAAATACATATTCAACTTGAGTATACAAGCAATACAAACCCCAATAACTTATTTGTCCTAGAAGTAATCTGTTGATAGTGTTCCCTAAATGAAAGTTTTTCATCGAAGTAGATACCCAATTCTCAACCACATAGAAAAGACCAAAGAACTAAATATGGTTCTCAACATTTTTCCTTTCACTATTTATTGAATCAGAGTATTGATATATTGTATAAATACAGAGAAAAACTGGGAGTTTTCTTTGCGTCTAATATGAGAAACTTAATTTCGTCCACTGAGTTTCTCGCCGGAGTTGCGATTCTGATCCGGTGGTAGATCGTCGGAGCACTGTTCTTGCTAAGGCTGCTGTTAGCAAATCCTCTCAGGTTGAGCCCGTGAGATCAACTAGCCGTCCGGGTGTAGCTGGAATAATCCCTTAGGCTACCACTGAACACGTAGGAGAAAAAAAAAACAATTTCTTGCGTGGACGACTAACCCATAAGAAGAGGTGCGGCAATGTCTTGATTACAATGTCATCTAACATAACTTATTATTGATATGGGATTTTTAATATCTGCTATTCTAACCAGATGATCCTAATAATCGAAGTGATCGAAATAATACTTATTCCTCCAAACTAACAATATCCGTACTGATTGTGCGACTTACCTATTTAGTTCCTTATTTAGGTGTTGGTTGGATAGATCGTGGTTGGTTGGATAGTGTGTGGTGTAAAATTGTCAGTCCTGTTTCTATTGAATTATGGCTGAATCATTGGCTCAAATGGTATATAGTGCTTGCGCGATCCGATAACCGCTAAACATAATCATAAATCAAACATCTCAACTGGTAAAAATGGCAGAACTCGTGACTCAGTAAAAACAAATACAAACCAGAATCACTAGAATCATTTTCGTTTACAAATTGATGATTATAGGTAGTATTGCAATTAGTTTTAATTCCAGGGTCTTAATGCATGTTTCACATGACTTTCTAGACGTTGCTACTATCCTGGACAAGCTATGAACGTAATATTATGTAATTACTGACTCGATGATACAGTAGTTAATACACATTGGGCAAACGTTCGTGTGATGAACAGATTTGTTTGCTATTTGCCTGGGCGATTATTATCTATAAATAAAAGTATGTCAACAGAAGCAATCCTAATTTGGGGCGGAAAACTGTGCATGATTTATTCCCAGTTATTTTTTCATATTGTAGTAAAATCCGTCTCTGGCATATGCGAAAATGCCGCCGAGTAATTAATTAAACTTAATTACTTTATTTTCTTATTTAAACTCTTTTTTGTCATACCTTACGACCTGAATTCTCAGTCCAATTTAACTAATATCTGTAATCGTGACTTCGTGTGGCGAATTCGAGCTATGAACGTAAAATAACAACTATTTTAATTGCATTACCTACATTTCGCCGCTGGACATTGATCAAGTGTACCAACGAAAACCTGTAATTTTGTGCAGTAAACGTCCGGCTGTATTATCTTAAATTACACTTGCCATTTTTGTTAAGTAGACATACTCGTGGACTTTACTGGTGGTAGGACCTCTTGTGAGTCCGCCTCCGGTCCGATAGATACCACCGTCTTACCTATTTCTGCCGTGAAGCAGTAATGCGTTATTTGAAAGGTGGGGCCGTAATACTGAGACCTTAGAACTTATATCTCAAGGGGGGTGGCGCATTTACGTTGTAGATGTCTATGGGTTCCAGTAACCAGTTAACACCAGGTGGACTATGAGCTCGTCCACACATCTAAGCAATAAAAAAATGAAAATAAAAATTCTTTGTTGGTTTCTTAATTTGCAATTCATTCGTGTAGTTTCACTGTCAATTTATTTTCGCTATTGCATAGATGAGCTAATTAATTGCAGTTCTGGTATCAAGCGACCATTGGAGCTCGTTGACATGAATACTACCACTGAGGCATGAGGTCTAAGCACAATATATATAACAATTGTTCAACTGGTGGTAGGGTCTCTTGTGAGTCCGCACGGGTAGGCACCCTGCTTATTTCTGCCGAGAAGCAGTAATGCGTTTCGGTTTGAAGGGCGAGGCAGCCGCTGTAAGTATACTGAGACCTTAGAACTTATACCTAAAGGTGGGTGGAGCATTTACGTTGTTGATGTCTATGGGCTACAGGTGGGCTGTGAGCTCGTCCACCCATGTAGGCTATCAAATAAAATAAAAAAACTGTGGAACCGAAACTCAATACCTACTGCTTCGTGGTAGAAATCGGGCGTGTTTTGGTTAATCCGTGCTCACAAAACCCTCTTCCACCATTAATTACGCAAATTAGAATTTGTGTTTTTCTCTAAGAGTAGAATGTACTTTATTTCAAGCCGGAAATTGAAATAAAAAACATTTGATGAACGCCGATGTTTTTCCCCATTTAACTTTTCTCATACCTCGTACTCGTACCTACCGATATTCAGACGTTTATGACACTCGTAAAGAAGATTGTCAGTCGTAAATTAAGTCCTTTAAAATCTACTTCAAAAATTCCCAACGCTATCTCGGCCTGAGCACTTGTTTATTAGCAATTCCTTTTTCGGAAAATGTTTCTTCAGCACAAAAAGAATACAAGAGCTGTAGAAATAATTCATTAAAATTGCTATTGTTGTACTGGATACATAGTTTTTTTATTTTTTTTTATTGCCCTTGTAGGCAGACGAGCATACGGCCTACCTGATGGTGAGTGGTTACCGTCGCCCATGGACTTCAGCAATGCTAGGGGCAGAGCCAAGCCGCTGTCTACCGCTTAATACTCCCCACAAGCCTCGTTTGAAGAAGGACATGTCATAGCGCTCTGGAAACACCGTGGAGGGGAGCTCATTCCATAGCCGAATGGTACGTGGCAAAAAAGACCTCTGGAAACGCACTGTGGATGACCGCAGTGGCTCCAGGTAGTATGGATGAACTCTACTCCGGTGGCAGGCGGTGCGATGGTAAAAACGAGATGCCGGTATCAGCTCGAACAATTCCTCATAGCACTCAACATAGTTGGGTGAATAGTCTAATTGGTAATTGGAGACTAAGCATTGTTAGCTACCTACCTTGAAACGCAAAGCAGAATTTGTAATTACAGCTGCACCAAGCTTCAGATCGGGAGACATGACTATATCAGGTTAGAAATAAGCAAGACGATTTCCATCAGTCGTATGCAATAAAAATAGAAAAAAAATTGAGTCCGAAAATTCACAGTACAACTTCTATGGACTTCTAGTACTATGTAAATGTACTCGTTATGTAAAATACATAATATTCCGAGAGTTCATCTTAAATCGGATATATAAAAAAAAGGTTTTTCTGTTATTATTATGCCTACAGTACGTACGTTAGTATTGTTACTGCCTGCCTATTTCTGCCGTGAAGCAGTAATATGTTTCGATTTGAAGGATGGGGCAGCCGTTGTACTGTACTGAGACCTTAGAACTCATATCTCAAGATGGGTGGCGGCGTATACATTGTAGATGTCTATGGGCTCCGGGAACCACTTAACGCCAAGTGAGCCGTAAGCTCGTCCACCTATCGAAGCAATAAAAAAAATAAAAAAATAAACTTAATGTGTATCGATGTACAAGCACTGCGATGTCTATAGAATCTGATAGCCACCATCCGTGAACACACTAGATTTTGTTTACTCTTACTATTTAATCTAACGATGTAATTGTGTTGCAATGCCCACGTTACCATAAAGGGCCCCATAAATTAATTGAAAAAATAAAGACAGCGTCAAACGCTTGTTCATCAACTTAAAAGAACATTAATCTTAACAATCTTAGAATAAGCAGCCGATCTTTTATTACAGTAAAATAAAAACCTCGTTTATTAATTTTCGGATTTATTTATTTAGGATCCATAGTTCATAAACAGATTTGTAAACTTACGATTAAGGTTTGTTTAAAAAAATATATATAATATATAAATGTGGCTACAAAATGATATTTATTTTAAATGCAAAATATTCCGCTACAAATAATTCGCGAGAATCAATAAAAGCATCCCGGTTCACATAATATTATTATTATGCTTATAAAAAAAAGAATGATTAAAAAATAGGTAAACTGTATGGACAAGTCGAACTAACTGAGCTTTCGTTTTAAATAAGTTATAAATTTCTTGTAATTTTTAATTAAAAAATCGAATAAAATTCCAAATGAAAATGTAATATTATGTTCTATCTACAATATACAAGTAACAAACATTTATCTATATACATTTAATAGTTCGGACTAGTTTACGATCGTAGTTGAAAAGGGAAGATTAACATAATGTATACAGGATCTACACGAGAGCAACCACGGGCAATGCTAAATATTCAACTAGTTACTTTTGCACTTGTGCTGGTCCGATCTTGTTAATACGCTATAAACCCGACCGTTCTCAAATAGAATATTAATAGAATTAATAGAAACACAAACAGTGTTTCGCAAAAAAATCAAAAATTACAATTCTTTTAAGAAAGAAATACTTATAAGTGCCCTAGAAGACGGCACACGAATGGTGATATGATATTTAAATACTGTAATAAATAAATGTGATCAAATAAATAGCGTTTTTAATTTAATTGGCAAAATATGTTTCATTTTAATTTAATTACAAAATGAAAATCGACTAGTAAGATCTTGGAAACAATATATTTCAAAAATTTGTAGATTAAAAATTCACTGTTAACCAAATGTATGTGCATTATGAAGAAAAAAAAGCAGTAGAAAAACGATTTATCACAAGACGTATCGCATTTTCCATGCCACAAAAGAACCACGCAAAAAAAAAAAAACTAATATTAGTTACAGCCCAGTCACTATGTTTGACAGGCCACTTGGAATTTTACGAGTGAACCCACTCACAAGTGCAGAAGTCGTAAAACTGAGTCAAACAAACAATGACTCGGAAGATCTCGGTGAAATTCTGAATTTCACACTCGAACTAACCTAAGCCTAATCTGTATAGGCTACAAAACCACAAAGCTTTCTTTAAAACAACAAAAGAATCTCAAATGTACCAATCATTAGTCTAACTACTAAGTTATTTACAATTATTGCTATCGAATGCGCTTTGAACGCGTCAGTTGTTTAAACCGAATTATTGCCTTCGCTACGAAATTATAAATGCATTTACTTCTACTCTTTATACTCTGTTCAAAGTTTCCTAAACATTCTAAATCATTATCTTACATTTTTACAACATCTGTCGATCACTTCGATTCATTCCTGTGAAAACCCGAACAGTGTACACGGTACATAGTTTATAAACGAAAACTAAAGCGAAATGAATTTTAGATGTTTTTGCAGTTTTGATATGCCTATTAATATTAACAAGGAATGAAAAAATAATATAAAAAATCACCTATAAATTTATAAAAGCAACTTATTTTTAATATATTTACACTAATTTTTGCACTAACTTATTAGTGATTGTCATAATTTGTTAACAGTTTAAAAAATCTACACTCATTACATTATTTGATTTTTACTACTGTTGATGATCAAGATAATAATTACTATTACAATGTATTTTTTTAATTTAACAGCCTTCAAATGATTATTACTTCAACTTAGGTCAGTCTTTAAGTAATACAAAAAGGTCTTCTTAGAGGCTACTTAAGCATAAACATTACGGAGAAGATATAAGTGGACATAAATCCAAATTAATGATTTTAAACACCATTAAATTGGATGGTCAAGTTTTATTTAAATTTTGTAAACAAATTTCAGTCTTGTGCAAAGTTAGATCATTAATAAACCACGGAAAAAAACGCTTGTTAACTGAAGCCAAAGGTATTGAATGTTACTCGTCGCTTTTTTTTTATTGCTTAGATAGGTGGACGAGCTCACAGCCCAACTGGTGTTAAGTGGTCACTGGAGCTCATAGACATCTACAACGTAAATGCACCACCCACCTTGAGATATAAGTTCTAAGGTCTCACTATAGTTACAACGGCTGCCCCACCCTTCAAACCGAAACGCATTGCTGCTTCACGGTAAAAATAGGCGGGGTGGTGGTACCTCGCCGTGCGGACTCACAAGAGGTCCTGCCACCAGTAAATCTGAATCTTCTGAATCATTATTCGCATTCGAGTATAGTGGAGGGTTTTTTGTCAGCGGGGATATAGGGTGGCGCGACCTGCGCACGCACCCGCGCCAGTGCCTATAAAAGCGCGGATGCGGCAGGCCGCGCTCATGGACGATGAGGATGAGCCGAACTCAACGAAGAACTACTCACTCCCGAATCGCTGCTCTTCTCTGAAGCGCAGGGCTCACCGCCGGCCACAAACTTAACGACATTCAGCCGGTGGTCAGATTCGCAGGTGTCGTCTCTAGCCCCGCCAGGCAACCCGCCCGTGCGTACAGCCGTTCGCTCAGCTCCTGTACCGGGATAACGTTCTATTCTGTCGCATTCGGCGTCATCTGGCTGTCGCCGTCTGATTGAGCGTTTGGCTTGCGGTGCGGGCTCGGGGGGCCGTTGATTGGGTTCGTCTGTGCGGTGTACTAGCGGTGATGTTCGGACGCGGACGCCGCCCACGCCTACTCCTCCTTCGTAGCAACCGGAATCACGAGGGAACTGTCGTCGACCAAACGGCGAGTCTCCTCCTTCGGAACTGGAACCGCCACCGTCAATTTCACCGTCAGCTTCTCCACCTGTGCACGTGAGAATACATATCATTATGTTTTGGTATATGATGTTGCTGATGATGAAAATAAAAAAAATACCAACTCACTTTCAAGCTGATGCAACAATTGGACAGCAGCAAGGATACGTGTCCGGTGTTCTGGTGTCATTATACCTAAGTAATCTAGATCAGACGGTTCGATTTCTTTGAACAGCTCAATGTCTTCATAGCCGTTACGAGAAAACGCCAGTGTATATTCCGGTAGGTCTATTCTTCGTAACAATTCTTCAACAGTCCGAGGTCGCGTCTCCCAGAGTCTTTCGCGACTTTTACACCATTTTGACGATCTAGAGCGAACGGTATCTCTTTCAGATAAAACCTCCACGTTTGCGAATTTAAAGTTTCCAACTTTGTTGTTTAAAACACCGCGCCAGATACCCGATGCGTTCATGTTAATTACTTCAATGATGTCTCCTTTCTGAGAACAAAATATGAGTTTATTCGTAGTAACAACGTCAACGGTATCTATACTAATATATAAATCTACAGTGGTTTTTACGGATTTTCCATTACAACTACTGAACCATGCATCCGATTGACTTGAAACTTGGTACGCATGTAGAAAATACATGTACTTAATGGATAGGCGAATATTTATATGAGTGTTGGACTCCCTAATGATAATGACAATAAATAATAATTTTCATTTTAAATGCTCAGCAAAGCGGACGAGTACGGCTAGTTCTAGTTAAACATGACCTTAACGTCCAATATTAAAACATCTTACCTTGTATCTGAGAGCATCTTTCTCATAAATATTGGGTACGTAATCGACGAGCGCTCGAGCACGGCACAGCATTTGCGGCACTAGTAAACTCCGCCCGGCCGGACTTAATTCTATGTTTTCTTCTGCCGAGAGAGATGAATGATTACTACCGGCGCGAACCAGTGCCTGTGTGCCTGTACATAAATATTTAAGGGCTAAACAATATTTTTTTTATACAATTTTGTTTTTTATGAAATCTAAAGTTGGAATACCTGTTTGTGCATCTTTCGTCTGCCCTCAGATGGGTACGTTGTGTTTGTTAATTTTTTAACTTGTTATACTATTATTAATTGGACCAAAAATTCTGTTACAGCTATCATTTAGTACAGGGGTTTAAGCAACGTTGGGGTGTTATGGTTTAAATAAAGGAAAGACAAACTTATTTACAAAAACGCATATATTAACACAAACGGATAACTCAATAAATCCACTCACTACTGCCAGATCCGCTGGGAAGACTTTCAAAAGAACTATTAGAACAAGGAAATGCTTGATCTGCACTTGTTCTCCTATCATTTCCTTCGGGACCTCTTTCCTGACGCAACCGAGAGATTTTTCTCTGAACATCTTGTCTAAGTCCCCTAACTTTCCCCGCCAAGTTAGAAACTCCTTCGCAATCTTCAGCAGACTGTAAATACAATAATATAATATATCCAGATGAAGGTTAAATAAATCGAATGCAATTTGTATCAGCTACTTTATTGCATAAATAAATTAACAAATTTAAATCAAGCATTTTCACTTTGTTATTAGTTACCTTATGTACGGTAGCTATATGTTGAGAGTCCGTTTCGCTTTCTTGGTCTTCATAATCTGATGAAGCAGGGGATAATGGGTCTGTTCCTATCCGATAGCCAGACATTTGGCGGTAGCCCCGCCTGGAATCCCGTTCGGACCTGTTTGATTCTAACGAGATGCCAGATAGTCTCGATCCTATAGATTGGATGTCAGACGCCGCGTAATCCCCGCTTTCTCGATCTCTCGCTGTTCGCAAGGGGATCACGGTTGTGGGGTAGGGGCCGCTTTGCGGAATTATTAATCCCCTCCGAGGGGTTCTTGCTAAACTTATATCTCCGGCACTTCTCAGAGATATCACGCCTTCACCTCTTGCGTCATTGCGAAGATTGAGAGTGAAGCATACTCGTCCGTTTTGAAAAGTGGCTGCTGGAGCACCTCCGCCCATTAGAAAATCTTCAGGGTCGCTTTCGTAGGGCGGTTCGTCATACCAATGTCCTCTGCCTGATAGACCTCTAGCTTCGTCGTCGTACATGTACGTGTCGTCTGTAAACGAGTCCAAATTAATCCTCTGCGGATTTCGCTTCCAGTATTCAAACCAAAAAAGCTCGTGCTAACAAAATTGCGAACAAATTTTACCGTAAAAAATGCCTTCGAAATATTGCGAATCCAAATCACTGCATAAAGCTGTGTACGTATATCGGAAGCCGTGCGTTTTTGCAAAAATATTCTTTAAAACATGCATTCAGCATTTCGTCGCTAAATAACGGGTTGATGAATGGCCGTGAATTGTAATGATTTTTCAATTGATCACTGGATTTTTCATATGCACATATATAGTTCTTAATTTAATGACGATGAATGTAAAATGCACATCGAAAGCTCACAATATAAAGACGATAACAAAACCGTACGCTATTCAACATTTGACAAAAAGCGTTGAATCAAAATTATACGTTAAAAACTGTACAAAGCCACATGCGACAAAATTTGATTGCTTAATCTGCTAATTATGAATATTTTTAGTTTCGAGTAATATAAATTAAAATTGACAGCAAATAATATCATTGAAGAGGTTTCTTCTAACTCTTTTTGCTGTGGTAGAATAGTAGATTACAAGTACATTACAAGATACATTTTTTTTAAATTATCATTACTTTTATTCTTGAAAGCAAATACGTTTTTGATATCCGTTTTAATTTACATTACAAAAAACAAATGTATCTAGTTTCGTTTTCAACCAGGATTGCTTTCTTAACCCTTTCACAAAAAAAATTAATGTCGGGTAGCTCATTACTCAAATGAAAGCGCGTTGCACTGCAGAATGTTCAAAAAGTCACATACGAATGTGTCAAGAAACACAAGTGTGCCGGGACGATTCCTAAACACATACCTCCAAAAGGACCCCGGACGCCGTCTCTTCCCATATTCATAAGACCGTGTCGTATGTCTCTCAGAATCTGAAACAAAGGACACATGAAACGTGAAAATTCGAGCTACTACTACACGGCGAAACGATAAATTCGAGGAAAACCCGCTGGCACCCCAAAAGATTATTTTAATTTTGCAAGAAAACCGTTTGCAAGGGAGTGAAGAAACAAGATAGGAGAATTTAAATCATAAAAATAATAAGCTATTCCGTTGAAATTGCTTCATTGTGCGTATAACTTTTCATAAATATTTTTAGTCCAATTTTAGTGTGAGAGTGTACCTAAAAAAGTTGCTCCCGAAAACACTGACGTCTTAAAAGTAAGGCATAAAAACTTTATGGTTTTTATAAGGAAATAAGAACCAGGTTTTATTCGCCATAATCTTGCCGCATGCGAACAAATATTACATAAGATAGACCAGCATACATCCATCGAAGCTGTAAATGGTAAACGTCAAAAAACGAATGTATTTTTGAGCAGTATTTTTTGCGGATACAAAAACTATAGAGTATACCATATTATTATATTAGTATGGTATGACGGAAGATCATAAAAAGCCTACTTACGTGCAAGTAGAAAAGTATTGAACGTTAAGCTAATTTATGCACACTTTGTTACCCAAACGGTGTACTTAATACGGGAAAGGGATTTACGTGTCGTTCTATTATACTAAATGGGATTTGAGCCTTAGTACGAAGAAAGGCGTTCAGAAATTAAAAGAAGCACTTTAAATTTACTAGCCACTGTATTAGGTGATTAGATACATTGAACTGGGGGATTTCAATGCTATAAATATATTGGGTCTCACAGGCGATCAAAGGCGTTAAGTTGATTAATTGAATTATTATCAAGATAAGTCAGATTATTTGTTCTGAAAAAAAAAAACACAACATTCAGTACAAATATAAAACTGTAACAGAATAATATAAAGTTTTATTAAATCAACAGGGCACATTTATTACGGTGACATGTCACCGCAATTCGTGCGGTAACAGTTTATAGTAGTAATAAAGAATTCAATGTCCAATATTCGAAAGTATCAACGTCCCATAGTTTTACGAGCTGAATGTGCTGGCCAAGGGGCTTCCGAAGTTTCGTAGGGAAGCAATACAACTGCCTATAACAGGCTTAGCTCGAGATTAGGGCGCGATTAGCCTGCGCCTCGATGCGTCGAATGCGCGGCAGTCGTAAGATTACAAGTTGCTGCGACTCTCACATCAGATTATCCGCGTATGTGTGAGTTACATCGTTAGGGCCTTTTCGTGTAATAAAGCCCGTTGAAGGAGATTTTGTAGATTTTGTATTAGAATCGTATATATTGTAATTAATTTTTTTGAGTTGTCGATATTTGTATCGCAAAGAATACTTTTAGACTACGATTCAAATTTAGACTTACCTCTTCTTGTTCCCTTGCAATTTTATCTTTCTTTTTCATTGCTTCTTGTACTTTCAACTGTAACAAATTATGAACTTTATTAATATGTTAGTTAATTTTTTTTTCTTCAAACTTTTTACGTAAACTGAAAGAATACATTTTACTTATTCCATGCTTCATGCATTTTCAAAATAGTAGATCGTGCAAACGGTGCGTTTTATAGGAAGTGATTACGTGCCATTCTAAACTTATTATCTATTTTGAAATAAAAGGAAAAAATCAATGATCCACCTCCAATTCTTTGAACATGCCGATGAAAATTTAAGCCAAAAATTTAGCATGAAATTTTGAATTTTGTAATAATCTGTTACACTTTTGCTGGCAAAAAATAACTATAAATAATAAATTGAAGAAATAGCAAAGAGATTTGACTAACTAATAATAAATATGCTAATAGTATATTGATATAAAATATAAATATTTACCAAATCAAGGTTGTGATAAAAGAACGTAAAAAAAAATGGTGTCGTGGGACACCGGATAGGAACGAAGTTCCTTATTATAAAAATATTCTATTTAAGTTCTATTCGAGGTATAAAGAAAATAATTAAAAATTATTCGGGTATACATTTTTTATTAAGATTTTTTATTGTAAAAAATATTTTTTTTTCTTGTACGTTATTACAAAGTTAAGTCGTACACTTTTTGCATTACAATAAAAATCTTGCGTTACGGACGTGTTTTCTCGATTAGGGCACCCTTCCGCATCGTCCCATAAGGAACTTCGTTCCAAAAACTATTGTAAACACTCTAGTAGGGATATGACAGTATCCGTAAACACATAAATAATATAAGACTATCAGTTTGCCAGTCAAAGTATAACAGATTAGATCTCACCCACAACAACTTTGACTATAACCGTATTTAACTACACTTTTAACCGAGCCGGTTAACGATGATTCGAACCGAAGTCTGTTAGTTGTTAAAAAGTTTACGTCTTTCATTGTTGCGGGGAGTAAACGCCTCACCCTATGTATAGTTTCCTCAAACGTGTTTGGTTGGGTGGAAGTCATTTGTAAGAAGCGGAGGCGATCATAATCTCTCGGGTCAACCATGGACCTCAGGGCTGTGTCCGGCCCTGGCCCCAGGCCTAACCCACTTTGTAGCACGCTGTCCGGGGTGTCGACCTGGAGAAATTTGCGGGATTTATAGACTTTGAGAAGGCTATTATTAAATGATTTTTATTTATCACGTAGTTCTTAGACCAAGTTTATTTTAATTTTTTTATTGTTTAGATGGGTGGACGAGCTCATAGCCCACCTGGTGTTACGGGAGCCCATAGACACCTACAACTTAAATGCGCCACCCACATTAAGATATAAGTTCTAAGGTATCTGTATATGTAGTTACAACGGCTGCCCCGCCCTTCAAACCGAAACGCATTACTGCTTCACGGCTGAAATGGGCAGGATGGTGGTACCTACCCGTGCGGACTCACAAGAGATCCTACCACCAGTAATGATAATATTATATACAACGTGCATTATATTATTTAATGTATATCATTCCAAATGGTGCTAATATCATATTGGCAAAAGATTAAATTCAGTATATTAATTTAAATCTGTCAGAACATCTGACTAATCTTTAATGAGAATAATTACACAAAAAGTTTTGAAAAAATTTGTTAAAGTCAAACGAAATTTTCATCATTTATCACTTAATCGACAAGTCATTTTTCTCTTGAAGATTACTCGCAAATACACCAACTAAAATAGCTGCTTTCTTGAAAACTCCAAGTTTTTCGCGAATCACTGTATTCGAATATAACGGCCGTATGATAAATTATCATGAACCCAAGATGATGCGGGACTTTTTGAACATTGTTATATTTAGTTTAGTCCGTAAAAATGTCAGTTGGGAATGCAAATATTGTGGATACGCAACTTTATTTCATTCTAACAATCTGTGCATTCTGAGCGAATTTTTCAGTATTACGTGTTTCTAAAACAAAGAATCAAACGATTTTTGTTAATTTTTGCGAACTATAAGTTAATTCTACATATTGATAAGCGAATACAAAACATTTCAAGGCAAAAGTAAATAAGATCAAACTACACTTGTTAATTGATCGCATTAAAACTTTAAAAGTGCATTTTGCTAAATACATAGATTGACTCCGTTAAAAGCCGATGTATTCTGCAACACAAAAAAAGCATGCAAGTTAAAATCAATTAATCATAGCACACACAAAGGTTGCCCATTAACTTGGTGGTTGATAAGAGAATAATGCGAATGGCTGGCTCTACATTGGACGTTTTAGACTCGAAAGCGCTGTCCCACGCTTAAGCGATTTATTGGTCCCTTATCAAATTCACACACATTTTCTTTCAATCTATAATGAAGTCTTTATAGTAAAAGAACTTGAATGACGCGTAGAAGAACGCGTAAAAGTATCAAGTCCAAATATAATATTGGCATAGAAACTTAATATATAATTACGAGTATTCTGTGAAGTGGTATTTCCTAAAACATTCGAATAAGCTGAAGTATAAATAATCAAGAAAGAAAAACATCCATATTGTTATAGTCAATACATGAAATTTAAATGTTTTATTCCAGGCAATATAATAAATAATTAGGACGTCGTTAAACATTTCCATCTCGACAGCTAGCACGGTCCTGTAACCTAATTCACTAATCATCTGCTTTCATAAAGCATTCTAAGACAAGGTGAAATTGTTTTCGGTAATGACTGCCGAATTTTATTCTTTTGCTAATGACTGATGTGCTGATATCCCGTAAAGTAGATAGACTAAATAAAGACTGCAACGAATTGCCCCCTGCACGTAAGCATCAGACGCGCAGACAGAAGAGAAAAGTGACGCCGGGTTGTAAAATTCGCCATTAAACATAAACACACAACGGTCACGACCACTCTGCCAAAAGAATAGCGACAAAGAAGAAATAATCGTAGCAGAATTAATTACAGAAGAATTGCAGATAGTCTCGGTAAGAACGCGCCTCTCAGCAGACTAGTTGGGGAATTAAACAATTTGCATAGCAAGTATTCTCTGGACGTTTTGGCTGCCACTGTTGACAGTTTTAGACGAGAAGTCTACAACCTTGCTCAATGAGCTTTTTCAATTAAGTAATAGCGTATTTGGTAGTAAATGTGTAATAATGTAAGGTCTTCATATAATGTTATATATAGTTTTATTTTTTTCATACAACGAACCGCTTTTTTTTTTAATCATTGCATGCAATCGGTACCTGTAATTGTGTTAGCATTCAGTGTGAAATCAATGTATATGATACCTGTAATGTTCTGTGCTGATGTATAAAATGTTGGTACCCAATAAATATAATAAATAAAATAAAATAAGATACGTCGGTTATTTTTAAATTTGAAACGCACAAAACTATTTTAATAAATCTATCATAGAAATGAACAAATTACGCGGTGGTTTAATTGACAGGAAAACAATTAGTTGACACGCGTATGTTCATCTGATGAAGCACCGGTTTGCATTTATTTGCTACGTTCATTTGTGGTTTTTAATTTAATGAACGTTGCTCAAATAATTTTATTTATTTTGTTTTATAGGGACATTGCTTTTGTATTATCTTAATTATATAATTAATTGTGCTGCATTATTTGCTTTCAATAATTTGGAGTGTTAATGCCTTTTTTGTTGTAAATATTCATTATGTTTTTTTTGGAGCACTGATAATATTTAAAAGCTTTCCAGCTATATCTCTGGGTAACTTTAATATACTACACTGTTACTTGTAAAGAAAATGCATATATGGTAGAATTAGGATGAAATTAAGGGCAGTGAATGCAAAAGAAATATCATGAAACACATTGAAACACAAAGCTGACGCTTATTCATAATTTTCACTATAGAAACGTCAACTGGATTTTGGAAAACCTTCTACATTACATGATGCTCCAGAATTTAAAAAAAAATAGTAATAGTAATACCTGATATCGTAAAACTAAAATATTTTCTCTTGGTTTTAAATATTCTTCTCTTTATGCCAAAGTAATTTAACCAAAAATCCAGATTTTTAATGAAGTAATAAATCGTTTGTTATCTAAATAAAAAGTTGCTCGTGAACTGGTGTGCTTAGTTGCACACCTGATATTGAGTTATTACTAGAACTTAGAGACACCACCATTTGGATTCCGTAACTTGAGAGATGAAATCAAACTTAAATTTATATGAAAGTAACGACTTGAACTGGAATGGGTGATTATTTCGCTTCAGAAATAATAATAAAAACACTCATAAGCTAGACCGCGCGAGAGAGAGATGGGCAGACTTTTCATGATGCGCATGCAGTGTGACGTCACGCCACGCGCTTATTCACAAATACTACACAAGCGCAACGTGTGAATGTGTTGAACGCGAGCTACATGGTAGGCGGAGTGAGGGGTGTAAGGTTTTTTCGTTACGGATTTTCATGATTCCGCTCTCAAGCCGCGCTCAAGGCCCACGATTAAATTTATGCAATAGCTTAAAACAAAATATAAAAAGTTTCATATGCAACGTCTCCAAGCTAAGATTCTCCCCAGTGCTGTAGATGCTAATACACATTAAACAAGTATAACACCAAGCCTCGAGTACAAATATCTCATACAAACTAACCCCAACCGGGAAACCGAAGAATCGAAAAATAATACACCAACCCTATCACCAGTACTTAAGGAATTAGAGTAACAGATAAGAAAATTAAGCAAAGACATTGCTATTGCTACTGAATGATGATTGGAAGCAGTCTTAAGCTTATCGGTTATCTTTGCATACCCCTTCAAAGTTTATAGAGCCAGACAATTTATCCTGTACAATCATTTATACTAGTTTTCTATTAAAAATATGCGCAAATAAATCCAATTATCTAACTAGAATTACTAAATGCGAATTCAAAGCTACTGACGAAGAAAACTATTCTAATGTAGTTGAATAACAATGCAACAAGCATAAACATATTTATCGATACACGATGTTCCTTGTTTACGATCTACAAAATACTACACCAACCACAGAGGCAAGACTATAACGTTTTATTGCGCTATATCGCGAGTCTGCGAGGCTATAATGCACGAATAGTAGTAGCCTAATAATACGGCCCGCAAGAAGCCGTTTCGAAGGCAACTCTGAATTACTCAAACGCAACATGTAAACTTAAAATCGGACTGTAGAATGATTTGTAAAAAAACATTACGGTTTCTCGTAACAAACGGGCATCGATAAACCCACAAACAATGTGTTCCGTGAAATAAAAGGGAACTTGTAAAACGCAACCCGCGTTTACCGTTTAAGAGGATCAGCGTGTCCAAGAACTGATCCTCTAATCATGGCCGGGCGTGGTTGGTCAATAACCGGAAAAAAGCAACTTTTGACAGGACTAATCCTAAGTGCAAGTTGCCCGATAAGGATTATGCTCGGCGCCCTAATGGCCTTTATCCGTTGGCTCAACAAACGCTCATAACTCAGACCCGTCGCCTTGGCTCAACCGACTTAACTTTGGCAGGCGTCATTTCTCAAAAGGCATGCGGTGACGTACCCCACCTTCCCCCCAGAAGATTAATAATTATAGGTGGACGTGGAAAAATGTTGCACTTAATTTAGTAGAAATGAGTTGCGTATCTAATGCGATCACGAGGCGAGTTAACATAGCTCTTCTTGATAAGGCGGGTTCTTAATAGAACGACAGAAGCTATTTATATTAAGTTAAATGCTTTTGTTGTTTGAAACTTTAAAAATGCTTCAGTATTTTAGACTTATTGGAACGGTAAAAATGTAGTGTACGTACATAAAATATACATTATTAACTAGGCAAAGCAACAACTAAAAAAAGCAACTTTAACTTTTTATACCCTTAAAGAAAATTCTTAAATTTCATAATCATTATTAACCAATTGGACAATAATAAAAATTTAAAGATAATTCTTGATTTTCATAAAAATTGTTAACCAATTAGACAATAATAAGAAATCAGTAAATGCTTATTTTAGTTCTTATACGTAATGTTCTAAACAGGATTATCATCAGCGATTTTAATATTTAGTCATTAAAACAATATGAAAAATGAGTCGAGCCTGTATGAGAATACGCATTGTGTTCACATTTGCCCCGGCCTCCGTACTACCAGACGCGTCGTACTAATTGCTTGGAGTGCATGTCAAAGGCTTACCGGCGTCGCGCCCGTTCAACATAATGGCGGATGGGGGACAGCAAAAGGGAATATATGAAAAAAAAAAAAACGTGAGGCCGACGCCGCCGGAGGCGAGTGCATTGCGCCGAACTAAGATTCGTTTACAAACCGTCGTGGTTACTAACGAAAAACCATTTCTTACATCGAAAATTTAGGCAACACTTTTTTTTTTAATCTTTGACATAGGTACTTTTGTTTCATTGGGGTAGGTAAGCGATTCAAAAATATTGTCTTAAGAGATAAAATTCAAAATACTTGTAGTAGTTTTGCTTTACGAAGAAGGGTTTTAAGATCACACCTAATGTATACTTATTTTATGGATACGTAATAGCTATATTAAGTTGTTATGGAATTTCATAGAATAAAAAGAAATATAGCATAAATATTTCATACTCATGAACAAGGAAAGATTATAATACTAAGCTGGACCAATTTATTGACTTGTTACCCTTTGGAAATAGCAGATAATTATTAATTGGACGATTCTTTATCTTGGAAGATCTCATATTTATACCTACGTTAATTTAATCGCATTTCAGACTACATAGTTACATACATAGACTACATAGTTTTGCAGGATAGAAGAGAACCATTTTTGAAGACGAGAACATAATATTCGAATTCTTAATTTAAGATTTTTGTTATTTTTCCACTGCAATATATGCTATACATTAAGAACCAGCTATCGTGTGCAATATACGATCTTAATTTTTCAAGAGTTAAGCAACTTTTAAAACGAGATAAAAATGACTATAGTTATTTTTTATTACTAAAGATTGTGTTCCTCAAAGGCCTTGATAGCTTCATCTGAGATATTTTCGGTTTCTCTAAGAACAGTTGTTACAGAGAGTCCTGCTAAGGAAGTTACTTGAGCCGACCCTCGATTAGACGATCAGCCGTAAGGCCTTTTCTCTACGACTTCCCTCACCACAAACAACTTATCAAGGTTGACTAATTTCCAATGAGATGAGCTTACAAATGAGTATTGTATTCTGTGTTAAAATAAAATAATTATCCCTTTTTAACTTTTGAAAGAATTGCATTATTCTAAATTGCGTTTGAGTATCCAAGGTTTTTTTTTTATTTTTACTGCCCTCGTAGGCAGACGTGCATGCGGCCCCCCTTACTATGGACTTGAACAACGCCAAGGGCAGAGCCAGGCCGCTGCCTGCCGCTTAATACTCTCCACAAGTCTCGTTTGAAGAAGGATATGTCGTAGGGCTCAGGAAGCACCGTGGATGGGAGCCCATTCCATAGTCGGATGGTACATGGCAAAAAAGATCTCTGGAAACGCACTATGGAGGATCGCAGTGGCTCTAAGTAGTATGAACGAAACCTACTTCGGTGGCGGGCGGTGCGATGGTAAAAACGAGATGCCGGTATCATCTCGAACAATTCCTCAGATCACTCCCCATGGAACAAACGGTACAAAATACAGAGGGAACTGAAGTCCCTCCGCAGACCCAGAGGTTCTATAGCGGTCCCCTTCTATAGAGGACTTATAGCAGTACTAAACATAAATGGTCAACAAATCAGTTCGATCGAATCTAATTTTGTTCAACGAAACGGGAAACGAAATTTTTTAACATTCCGTAATTATATTTCCTATTAGCTCCATTAACTAATAAAAAATGTGCCTACTCCACAACATCGCTGTATTATCTTGTACGGTAAGAAATTCCGAGTCTTTAATTTTTAATTCAAATGATGCAACCGCGGCTTTGGTATTCGAAATGCGTTGTTGTTTGAAAGTTTCATTAGCGTCTTACTAAAACATGTATTGGTTAATAACTTTAACCACGATATCCGCTAGATGAAAAAACGTTATTTTACGACGTACACCATTAATTCGGCCGTAAATTAAGATTTAATTTTTAATTATAAGTAAAGTTACTATTTTCTTAAGAGTATGTTTATTTTTTCCCCTCTACATTTTGGATAATTTGTTGCAAGATAATGTTAGATCGCACAAATCATTGGTTCTATTGTGACTTATTAAATAAACTAATAGACTAAATATTTTTAGTACGTATATTTTAAATTAGACATGCCGATACGTCTACTTCATTCGATATTTTCACGTCAGGAAATAAATGTAGCCAATATTCGTAGTGTTCAAACGATTTCTTACTTACCCTCTGAGGAGGCAAAATCTGCCGCGGGCTATGCGTATGCTTCGGCGAACAGGATCCGTGTTTTTCTTTCCTGTGCGATTTAAGTCCACGAAGCAGTCTCGAGAACGTCGTCACCTTCTTCTTAGCTGTCCCCAGACAATTATCTAGTAGGAAAATGTTGGAATATCTCAAATATCTCAACGATCCCTTCATCTTATTAAAAATTTCAAGATATTACAATATGTACGGAACCGAGAATGTTTAATATTCTAAAACGTAATAGAGTAAGTACCTCTCGGAAAGTTAAAACATTATAAAATCTTAAAAGTGTGAAGGAAAGTAATAAATTATAACTAAACGTTCTCTCCGTTTATGTTATTTTCCGTAGGTAAAAATTGCGTGCCGCAAAATGTTTCTAATGGGTCCCTTAATAGCCTACTATAAGTGCCTGAATGAAATGAAAATATTGAGCCTAACAATATCGGTACATATTATACCTACGTTCGTTTATTCTACAGGTACTTTATAATTTGAATACAGCAATTATGTCATATTAACAAATATCCATTTGGTATCTTTTGTAGAAGAACAGAGATATAAGATGTCTTTCTGGAAAGTTCTGAAAAGGTTGAAAGTACTTTTTTTAAAGTTGTGTATTTATTCGTGACTATTTAGTGTGAGCGTATTAACCAATGTTATATTGATGTTAAATATCACAAATATACCTACTGTGAAACTCACCGCTTGGCGGAAACTCGTAGAAGTAGGCCGAACGCGGGCTCAGACAACTGCAACAAAAATATATTAATAATAAAATGACGAACATTCATAACTGAAACTCAATAAATTCGCGAACAATTAATAAAGTATTTGATTATATCGAAAATGCAGACGACGCAAAAAAGGAGTTGTTTTCGAGTACACGGAATTCAGTAAATGAGATATTAATCGCCAGTAACATTAACAATACCGGGCCTAATGATGATTGTGGATGAGCCGCGGTTAATGAAAATGTTAATTCGTAAAGGGTTCGTTTGGTTGATCGGTAATAGCAGTTGATGATTTAAAATGTATTATTCAATGGTATAGTCAAACGGGACACCTATAACAAAACACTATATAATAAGTAACTATAAATCAAATAATGAGACAAATCACAAACGATCATCTGGCCCTCAAATAGGATTCTTTGTAATGTGAGACCAAAGAAATAAATACATACGTATTTAGATATTAATCACCTACACAAAAAGAAAATACTGATGTTATCAATTCACTATTTTTGGGAAATGATTATTATTTTAAAATATTTAATAAAGTTGAGGAATTAGTTTTACATTATTGCGAGATATGGGCAGAAGAGCATCCATCTTAGGTTAATTGGTATAGACATTACAATGTACATATCTACATACATTATATATGCCATCACTAACTTTGGACCTTAGGTGAAATTCGAATAATAATTTCTAGTCGACTCGACTTTGAGAATACTATTATTAAGGTAGGCAGATACCTCTTCGTGTAGACACATAATACGCCATACCCTCATATAATTGTTATACATATATGTAAATGGGTCTATTCCGTAGTCTAGTTGGTCTGGAATAGCTTTTCAAAGCTTCAAATCGGAATATATCTAGACTTATATGTGTGTCAATCTGTGGTTCCCCTAGTATGGGGACAGAAGACCACGTGCCAGTTTTAGAAAAAAAAACCAGAGTCCCAAAAAAACTTCGTAAGAACCCGCCAAATAAAAGTACTTAAACAATAGATTTATTCGTTGATTTATGTACTAGAAATTTATTTATTTAGAATTAGCCGATCGCGAAAGTTTGAACAAAGCTAAACAGTTGTAGACCACACAATATTTTTAATAATTGTCAAACTATATTATTATACATCAGTATTCTCAAGCAAATGTCATAAACATAATATGGCTCGTTAAGTTCGGCGGCCATTGCAGATGTAATGTTACAGAACGGACGATGTCCCATGTTATCTTTATGAGAACATCCACAAGACTACTAATGACTCGCTGTAGTTATTAATACGGCGATAAAAAAAAATATTTTAGCGATACTTGTTGTTAATGTGAATGCACTTTGGATAAACTGAATTTTAGGTTCCGAACAAATAAATATAACTGATTGTATTAAAACGTTGTGGTATATGGTAGAGCTAATGGTCACTAAATACAAAATACGATATAATTAAAAACATACTTGAAAAGTTATCTATTATCATCATCGTCATCATCAACCCACAGACGTCTACTGCTAGAGATAAACCTCCTCCAAGGGTTTCCTGGTACCTTTTGCAGTTCATAGGCCCACCTCGTGGAAAGTCTACCCGCGCTGCTTTTAAAAATCTTTTTTGAGATATATCTTTGTTGCACGAATTTGTAAATTATCTAAAACACCTTCCGCTTAGTGTAAAGTTATCGGAGTTCCTAGATATCACAACGCGAATGCCGCCATACACCGTAAGATATAAGGTCGAAATCAGAAGTGTTTTGTGTAATGGCTGTTCCGCCCTGCCAATCGGAACGAATGACCGATACGCATCAAAAGTAGTTAGAATGTCTGGTAATATGCACACGGGCTATCTATACTCCCTACCACAATTAAAATTTTGCACATTTGATTTTTGTTGTATGGTGTGATTCCTTCATCGTGAAAGTGAGTCGTGGGCACGTGTTTAGTATAATTAAAATTAGTTTAACAGTTTTCATCTCACGATTTTTAACTTTGAATAGATAACTTCCGCTAAATAGCGCTTGTAATCTGTGACCACGAAAACTGTAAACTTTTTTTTATTGCTTAGATGGGTGTACGAGCTCACAGACCACCTGGTGTTAAGTGGTTACTGGAGCCCATAGACATCTACAACGTAAATGCGCCACCCATCTCGAGATATAATTTCTAAGGTCTCAAGTATAGTTACAACGCCTGCCCCACCCTTCAAACCGAAACGCATTACTGCATCACGGCTGAAATAAGCAGGGTGGTGGTACCTACCCGTACGACGTCGTAAATAATATAAAGACAGCCAAAAAACCTCACATTAAACCGTTATTAAATTTATGAATCGCGAAAACCGAGAAAAAAACAAGTGATAAGGATGTATTTTCTTAGTAAAATTGGTGTCTGTTTGAAAGATTTTAATACCGGCACAGTTGCATCGCTTGCTACGCAAGGAATCTTATCTTTTAGACCAAGACGTCTTCGTAATGTAATGTTATCAAGAATCAACAGACGCGTTGACGTCTACGGTCTCAAGGGAACACGGGTCGCGTCTACCATTAACCTAAAATTGCGGGCTAGCAAAATTGGAACTCAGTAAAACAACAAGCCATAAATATGTTATATTGGAAAGTCCCTAATATTAGGATATTAGTTTATTGCGGATTCTGTTTCGATGGCGATTTCTGAAGACCCTGTATACAATATACAAGTTTCCTTTAACTAGAGGTCCCACAGTAGTCGAAATTCGACTATAATTAATTGGAATTGTAAGTTTTTACACATACTATAATCACAAATTTCGCCAAGGCTACACTATAAAAAAATATTAATAAAGGCAACCAATATTTAATCTATTCTCAATTTGACAACAGACGTTAAGAACAAAAGTTTGACAATAAATAGTATGCATGCGTGTGTGCGTCAAATACATGGTATGTGGTGTGTGTAATGTTTTCTTTATTGATTTACTGTATCTTTTATGCATTATTTAAAAAATATATTAGCATTGTGCACTTCTTCTCTATATTCTCTATAAGTGTGGAAAATTTCATACTCCTCCGTCCGGGCAATTTTCGTAAAAAGGGATACAAAGTTTTTGCTTCACGTATTAATATATACATATTTTGTGTAACAAAAACGTTTCGGCAGTTTTCGCGAGTCGTTAACATTATGAAAATTATTTTAAGGTTTAGCCTCGTGTTTTTTGTCATTAATTCCTTCCGATTAAAATAGCACTTTAGTTTTCCGTGACCACGAAACCTGTGAAGCATTCAAATAATACAATAAAAAAATCAAACAATCGAGATTAAATCTATATATATAAAAATGAATTGCTGTTCGTTAGTCTCGCTAAAACTCGAGAACGGCTGGACCGATTTGGCTAATTTTGGTCTTGAATTATATGTGGAAGTCCAGAGAAGGCTTAAAAGGTAGATAAATATGAAAATTCTCGGAATTAAATAAAAATAACAACTTTGTTTTTCCTTTGATGTGTCCCCCGTCCGTCAGATTCCTTTTGTTTGTTTCAAGTTTATTTTATAAAAAAATTTAGGTCTTTTATTTATCGATTGAGGCTCTACGAAGTCTGCCGGGTCAGCTAGTTGTGAATATATATTTTAATTATAAAGATTTTGCTTTTACAAGACAGTTTCATGAAAAGCAAACATCGACTATATAGCGTGTTTTTTATTTAAAAAAATATCGCATTCAACTGTGTGATTTTGAATACAATTCGAGAACGGAACATAAATCAGTGGTTTCGGCGGTATGATATCGATGCGGTGCAACGCCGCAGACGCAATGAATATTGATTATCCTTTAGATTTATATGCTCTGATATAACGAATAGCTTTATTAAGGGCTTAACATATTAGATGTTAAATTTTGATTTTCGAAAATAGATTTATTTCTATATTTGAACTCATTTATAGATAAGTATTTTTATAAACATGTTAGGCTTCAGAATTATTTTGAAAAATAAGATTGTTTTTTAATACTCTGATTCAAGTTTTTATTTTTATTGTTTATGTGGGTGGACGAGCTCACGGCCCGCCTGGTGTTACGTGGTTACTGGAGCCCATAGACATCTACAACGTAAATGCGCCACCCACCTTGAGATATAAGTTCTAAGATCTCAAGTATAGTTACAACAGCTGCCCTACCCTTCAAACCAAAACGCATTACTGCTTCACGGCAGAAATAGGCAGGGTGGTGGTACCAACCCGCGCGGACTCACAAGAGGTCCTACCACCAGTGTAGTCATATTTAGTAGTTTTAGTTATGTTTATTAGTCGAAATTCAACAATGGTTAATATCGTGATTAAGATAATATATACTAAAGTTTCTTTAAAATATTCTCATAGAATCGTTGCAATAATAATATATTATAATATTATATTAGACAAATCAAATGCTGTGAATTTGCATTACATTCACACGTTACCGTCTGAATCAACTCACTAATTGAATTCAGCGAAACGCGCTCTCGAAATGGTGACATTAAATACGAGATACACCGGTCCTTACTCAATTAACACTACGCAGTTACCGAGATCCGGCTAACAAGGCAGCAGAGATTACAAGCGAGAAAACCTTCGAGATACGAGATACGTAGTCGAGTTACGGGATACACAGTTCGACTAGTCCGGATTAATCCGATTCCCTACATAAATGCGCGTTCTTGTGTTCCGTAATATAAATGTCTTATTTCGCTCGAGCTCGCGGAATTGGATTGCTGGCATATTTTTTTGTTGTTGTTATATGAAATTCGATTACTTAGTGCACGTTTTATTGTAGCCTAGGACAATGTAATTTAAAATTTTAAGTTTAAAACATAATAGTTTCAATTTTAATTCAGCGTTTACTGGTTGCCATAGATACTCGTTTACCATCGCACCGCCCGCCACCGGAGTAGAGTTCATCCATAATACCTGGAGCCACTACGGTCATCTACAGTGCGTTTCCAGAGGTATTTTTGCCACGTACCATCCGGCTATGGAATGAGCTTCCCTCCACGGTGTTTCCCGAGTGCTATGACATGTCCTTCCTCAAACGAGGCTTGTGGAGAGTATGAAGCGGTAGGCAGCGGCTTGGCTCTGCCCCTGGCATTGCTGAAGTCCATGGGCGACGGTAACCACTCACCATCAGGTGGGCCGTATGCTTGTCTGCCTACAAGGGCAATAAAAAAAATATACTAGTAACGCCAGGAGTACTATAAAGGCCTTTCCTACCGTGTAAGTTAGGGCGATTTATGAGACTGCAAATGCAGGTTCATCACAATCCTGCTTATTTAAGCTGCCAAGCAGAGCGTTCCAAATTGAAGGATGACATAGATGCTATGCAATACAATAACATAAAACATATTTTTAGTTTCGTTTAAAATTAAATCGCATTTTGTTAGTAATCAAACAACAAAACACTTCCGTTACGCTTTCAAGACAACTATATTACAAACGTTTAAGTCATCTAGCGTGCCTACGTTTGTTTGAAATAGCTTCAAAAGCGTTTGCTAGTCAATGTTTATCCCTATTAATTCAGTGGAACAATTTGTATAATTCACATGTGCTACATTTACATAACGCGTACGTTCGTTAGGAAACATCCGTCCCTTATGATGTTTAAAACATGTAACTCAATATGTGGGTGTAGGTTTATTAGTAATTTACGAGATTATCCGACCTATACGAGATATTATTTAAACTGTGAGCTTATTCGGGAATCATTATTGAACGTATTGTGCGTTATGAGAAATGAAAATATTGCTGTTTGCTATTTTTTTTTGGGAGTTCGAAATATATAATTGAAATAATTTTCCTCTCATTTTTTTTCTTTTTCGTCTTCTGTAGGCAGACGAGCATATGGCACATCTGATGGTGAGCGATCACTTTCATTTATAAAGGCACAGCCAAGTCGTTGCCTACCGTTAAGTACTCTCCACAAGGCTCATTCGAGGAAGGATATGTCATAGCGCTGGGACACCGTGGATGGGAGCTCATTCCGCCGGATGGTACGTGGCAAAAAATATTTCTGGATACGCACTGTGGATGAACGCAGCGGTTCGCGGAACGCAGAGGTTTGGTGGTAAAAGGAGATGCAGGGAGATGAGGAGGAGATGGAGATCTAGGTTTATTCAGTGCAAGAAGTTATTTGAACTTAATTGAAACTGATGAACCAACCCGGCCGTCTTTGACCACGAAAACTGTATAGTAGGTATTCGAAAAGTCCGAAACGACAATAAAAAACGTGAAATTTAATCGTTGCGAAATTAATTATTTGAGTAATACTAAAAATGTGCCCTTGGGCAGTTTTCTTATTAATGCGAAGGCTCTTTCACGTGTTATTGGTTATTGGCATACAATATATTTGACCGATATCTTAGTCATTATCATCATTATGGATCTTACGTTGTCGTCTACATAAAGCTTAAGCTCGTTAACTTACGTCGCCTAGAAAGAAACTGTGATCACAAACCCAAATTAGTGTAGTATCTATATATTAGCACGTGAAGCAAAAACTTTGTATCCCTTTTTACGAAAATTTCGCGGACGGAGGAGTATGAAATTTTCCACACTTATAAAGAATATAGAGAAGAAGTGCCCAATGTTAATATTTTTTTTAAATAATGCATAAAAGATACTTTAAATCAATAAAGAAAACATTACACACACTACATACCATGTATTTGACGCACACACGCATGCATACTATTTATTGTCAAACTTTTGTTCTTGACGTGTGTGGTCAAATTGAGAATAGATTAAATATTGTTTATTAACATTTTTTTATAGTGTAGCCTTGGCGAAATTTGTGATTATAGAAGTATAAATTACAATCATAATAGTGTACAAACTTATAATTCCAATTAATTTTAGTCGAATTTCGATTACTGCGGGACCTCTAGTCCAAATAAATATAACAACTCGCCAAAGCCTAGGAACACAGGAAACTATTAACTAACAAAGAAAACAAGTCTACAGCAGTTATTAAACTATCTGTGTTTTCGATCGAATGCCAATTTTACTGGGCAAATCATTAGTTGGACCAGTGTTCTGTATATAATTAGTGTTGGACATCTAACGATACGGCGCGTAGGTGTGTTCCCGAGTAAATTGTGGGTTTTCTCGCAATTTACGCGACGTTTCTATAGGTCTCGATGTCAGAGTGTTAGTTTTGTAATACGAATGTAACATATTATATTGGATTGTGTTTATTTAAATACAAAAAAGTGAATGGAAAATTTTTGAATGTAATTTTTGTAAAAAACAACTCCTCCCTCAAACGTATACACCACACAAAAACGGTGTGTACCACGAAGACGATAATCGGAGAACGATATCTTGTATAATAAATAAACAAACAATCGAAGACAAATCTTACACTTTCACCTGGCCTCAAGCTAGGCAGGGGACACTAGTTTACGGCCAGATGAACTGTCTGAAATACTGATTTATTATTAGGTACTTATAAGCGAGAAGAATAATGATTTTAAAAACGTGTAAAACAGTGCATAATAAAAAATAATCCCACTGAGTTAATCGCCGAATCTGCTCAGTGGGTCCCGTTTCCGATGCAGAGGTAGATTTTACGAAGCACTGCTCTTGTTAGGGCCAGTGTTAGCATCAGTCCCAGTTTGAGTCCAGTGTGCTCACCTATACGTCAAGGAGAAGCTGAAATAGCAGCCTCTCAAGCCTCTCAAGGCATAGATAGGAATTTAAAAAAAGTTACAGTAGTTCGGAACAGATGGTTTGTTGGTTATCAAATTTTAAGAAACGATAGAGATATTGATTGTTAAAGATTCCGTGTATCGGTGAAATACGGGTTTAAAATAACATTATTATAGCAGTACCAGCGGAACACACCTACATAACTACGAAGATTATGACTTATGGTTTGTTTTCTTGTCCTTACTATTGCCCGTGAGAAATGTATTCATATCCAGATTTATCTCATAGAGAAATCTTATGTACACACCTTATCAATCAGTGTAACAACTAGAATTTATTGTACAGCAACTAGATAGAAATAATGAGAACTACTCTTCAATACGCATTCCAGTTGCACACGGTTCTAATGGTATTAAAACTTCCAAGTAATTTCAACGCTACAATTTAAACTATCTTGAATTATCAGCAATGATTCGTAATGTTCGTTGTATAAAAAAACAACAACACCGTTTTTTGGTTATTTGACTACGAAGTCAGCTGTTTTAGTCCAAATTTGACACTTGTTTATTTCTTTATCATTATTACTAATACTTTTATTGCTTAGTCTAAAGTGTATAGCAGTCTTTGTCACTATGGCAGTCAAGGAAATACCAATTTTATATATTTTAAAGGATAGTCTAATTATAAAACTGAGTGAGAAGCATAAATAAAAGGCCACTCGTAATGCTTTTTTTTTGGTCAGGAGGAAGTCGCCGGACTTCCGCCCTCCACTGGGGATAGAGGGCAGGGCATGTCGGAGTCGAACTGACTAAAACCTCCTGTCGCTCAACAACCCACGTCCGAACCTCGCATGAGACAGAAGTCATGAAAAGGCAAAAGGGGGAAAGCAAAGTGTTTAGTGCAGAGCACATCACCCTCCCCCTCGGGACGCCGGACCTGCACTAGGAATGGTAGAATTGTTTTGTGATAGACAAACGCAGTATAACCTCGTCACGCCAAAAACATTTGTTTTAAGCACAAAAATGTTGCACAAATTTAAGATCTGTGTGTAGTGTAACTATTTTCACCGCAAAAGCTTCTGTCGCCAATCGAATGTCTGATTTCAATTAAGATTAGACTCTAAACATGCAGCAAAGCTTATCTAACGAATACACCTTTAAGTCTAAATAATTTATGAGTTCCGAACCTTTTTCACTTTTGTCAGATGCGGTTTTTCACCACACATTAGTGCGGAATGCTGCTGATGTGTAGACTTAGAATTAAGCCCTTAGTCTTATCACTAATGTACACACGAATAGGATTTAGCGTTATAAAATATTAGAAGAAAGAATAAGAAAGGCGATTGCATGCAGCAGAGATGCGAATCTTGCGATGGATGTGTGGAGTAACGAAAATGGATAGAATACGGAATGAATATGTTAGAGGAGGTCTGAAAGTGGCATCTGTGACACAGAAGCTAAGTGCGCGTTTGGGATGTCATGAGACGAAATGAAAATGAGGTTGGTAAGAGAGTGTTAGCTATGAATGTGGAAGGATATAGAGGATGAGGTAGACCTAAGAAAAAATGGATGGATTGCGTGAAAGACGGTATGTGTAAGAGGAGAGTGAGCGAAGAAATGGTATAAATATGATAGAGGAGTATGGAAGGAGAAAACATATTGCGCCGACCCCAGGTACCTGGGATAAGGGCAGAAGAATGATGTGAATTTTGTAACATCAACAACATTAGACAATTTTTTATACTGGAAAGGCTACTGAATCAGACTACGAAATATTAGTTCGGGCTGTATAAAATTTTCATGTATTCGCGATCGATTAATTTTATTTTACTAATGATATTTTGTATTGCACGGAATTTAGTACAATTAGTGTTGAACGCGCGGAACTCGCTTGTACGGTCGATCTTGTACCACATTGGCGAGACGAACCTATCAAACCATATATCGACGAAATTATAATAACTTCACTGAAATATGATAATAACTCGAAACGATGTATTCATGTTTTGCAAACGAAAAATAATTTCAAATATTATTATTATTTCGATGCTATTCCTAATAAAATATACGGACTAAGATCTGAAAACAAAAATACAGCTTTAAAGGCAACTGTAATCGCGTGAGTTCGTAACTTCATAAATTACAATTTCTATTTATATTTTTTTCATTTATTTGTTATTTTTACATTCAAGCACATTATTACGATAATTATTACGATATTGGCAAACTTAATGCATTAATCAGTCGACCAAAGCTGATGCAGAAAAGAACGTAGTGTGTGGATTGGTTGAATAATAATTAAAAGAAAATAGATGCGTTGCTTTACTTTATGATACAATACACTGACTATGTTTATTGAAACAGCAGGTAATATAAAATAAATTATTAATGAAATTAATAAAGTAAAATACATAAATAGAATATTATAAAACAAATAAACTGTTGTCTTATATTGTTTGAGACTTTCTATTAAAAAAGTCTCAAACTTTTTTATTAAAAAAACATGGTACTGGAAAAATTGGAGCGGAGCGAGGCAGCGGAGGGGAGCAACGGAGTATGGCGGAGCGGAGTTGCGTACTGTGTCTGTCCACCGGAGCGGAGCGAGGCTGCGGAGCGGAGCGAGAAAGTATAGCGGAGCGGAGTTTAGTACCTACACGACTATATTATTATACAACACACTGCGCGCGCATCTTGCGCCCGCGCCCGCACTTGTTTCCCTGCTCCGCTGCCTCGCTCCGCTATCCCGCTCCGCTATCCCGCTCCGTTATCCCGCTCTGTTATCCCTCTCCGCTATCCCACTCCGCTTAGCGATTTTGTATGAATTTTTAAACTAGTTCGCAACTCCCTGTCCACTAAAGAAGAGCGGAGATCTTGTTCAATCTTATTGGTAAGTATTTCTCCGTTTCTCCGCTCCGGTGGACAGGCAGCCTAATTCACCTATTTGTTAACTTACCTTTGATAATTGTGTTGCTGATTATGTATCAAGGGCTGGGACGGTTGAGCTAGCAACAATTGTTTTTGTTGCTGTTGACGTTGCAACATCTGTTTCCCGAACACGCCGTACCCGAAACCGTAGATCTCATCTTCTTCTTTATCCGTTAGGCAGCTTGATGGCTAAACAAAAAAAAAGTATCTTTCAAATTTCGTCGTCAGCTCCTAAACGATAATTTTAACTCAACCTACTGGTGGTAGGACCTCTTGTGAGTCCTTGTAGGTATCACCACCCCGCCTATTTCCGCCGTGAAGCAGTAATGCGTTTCGGTTTGAAAGGTGGGGCAGCCGTTGTAACTGTAACTATACTGAGACCTTAAAATTTATATCTCAAGGTGGGTGGCGCATTTACGTTGTAGATGTCTATGGGCTCCAGTAAATACTTAACACCAGTTGAGCTGTAAGCACATCCCACCATGTAAGCAATAAAAAAAAATACAAAAATACAGTATGTTATTTTATGTAATAACGAACTAAATTTTATGCGCTCTTGATTTTGTCAAATCGCTACGAAACTAGAAAATCGTGTAGTTCAGATCTGCTACTGCTATAATAAAATGCTATCGAGCTGATCTGATGAGGTGGGAGGGCTGTAAAGGCATTATTGAACAGCCAATAGAGCCATCGAGTTTGGGCTCATGATAATACCGTTCAATTCAAAGGATAATGAAAGTACAACTTCCAAAGTGAAATCTTAATAAATGTAAATTTAAAACTACAAAACAATATATGTAGTTACACAGTTAAAATTTTTCGATAAAATATTTAAATGTACTATAAGTACTATGAACAAACATTACTAAGAAATATATTTTTTTATTCACTCGATTTTACAATTTGTTTTTGGATATGCCATTTTTATAACGTATAATTGTCGGAGATTATTTAGGTAGTGAAATTGTTGTTATGTTAATATATCTTAGTTTTGGTTTGATTTGAAAAAGTTTGAGTACGCTAAGCTTGTACTAAGTTAGTTTAGTATATATAAATGTTCAATGCTTATCTCGCAAAAATTACCAGTATATTTATTATATAGCTTACAGAAAGACCCTAAAGGGGCAGATAGAAAGAACAGAGTATCGAATTACAGCAATAAGGTGCACGGGCCGTGAGCTCGTCCACCCATCTAAGCAACAAAAAAAAAAACATCTAATTGAACTTTAAACTGTTATAGTTTCATTAAAATTTTCGTTAATTAATTCAATGTGCAAAGATACGTAATTATCAATTAATTTTAAAGATACCGATGGTAGTAAGCACAATCTTCACATGCCAATCACCTTGTCCGCTGTGACCACGAAAAATACAAAATACGAAAAACGTTGTAAATTTCGAATTGCGAGTCATAAACGCGAATTAAACCGTAAAAGTATTCTTTTTTGTCTCAATTACACGGAAACTCGACGAAAATAAACAATAGAATGATTTCAATAGTCATTCTATCACTGAACCGTTGATATATTTCCGGGAATTTTAATAGGAAATGGATATGGAAGTCTATCGGATGTGTTTCACTATTGCCGGAAATTATGAGACGATGGGACGTCAAAAGTATGTAGTTTACTTATTTGCTGTTTTATTTCTTGAGGGCTTGCGTAGATGTTGAAGTTACTTGAATGTGATTTATAATTTTATCGTTAAGCAAGTACTTTTTAAAAGCGTAAAATCGTCTTCTATGAATTTCAAAAGAAAACCTTTGTTTTTGAATTCTTTTAATTTGTTGTAGGCAAGCTTGTGGTTAGTTAGTGGTCATTGACACCAGTAGCGCCAGGCTCATAGTCAAGCTACTCTCTTATTGCTAAAGCTGACTGCAATATTAATATATATATTTATTATGTTGTTTCTATTTTAAAAAATATAGTTTTTTTTTGCCGTTCATTCGATCTTAACAAAAATTAAGTTATATTTTTATTATTAAAATTTTAATCCGAAATACATTACAGATGATTTTTTTCGATTATATGGCTTCATTTATCACTACATAGTATAAAACAAAGTCGCTTTCTCTGTCCCTATATCTGTCCCTATGTATGCTTAAATCTTTAAAACTACGCAACGGATTTTGATGCGGTTTTTTTTTAATAGATAGAGTGATTAAAGAGGAAGATTTAAATGTATAATAACATCCATTAAATAGTGGAGAAATCACTAATAAATTACAGTTTCCGAAGCGAAGCGAGGGCGGGTCGCTAGTTACTATTATTTTAAACAATTCAGTTAGACGAATATCGAAATCAAAATAATTCCGGTCGAGATAATCTCGTATCTGACGTACAGTATACTTGTAGGCCTCTCAATATTCATATTTCAAGTTAATTTACCAGCGAGACCAGATTCGGTCCGGCCCTATTACCCCGGTCGTTCTTATCATATATTCATGAAGCTTAGTCAGTCTGCGAGATCGAGTTTATCAACCCTTCCTCATTTGTACGGTCAATGGAAATTAATATACTTGAATTATAAATGTGTGATCCGTATTAAAAATTTAAAATTCATTTGTATGGTATTATCTAATTGTTTAATTTATCTTGTGCTTAATCTGGGTCATACATTTTGTCAGCGCATGAATAGTTCTCTCAAACGTAAAATATATAACAATATTTTTTTAAATGAGCATATTATCAACATAATCGTTGTCAATTAAATATGCATTATCAAGGACAACCCAAAAAGTGTTTGTCATATTTTGATAAAATTTAAATGGGACTATGGGACATGAGAAGCAGCCGGCTTCAAATAAAATAAAAGCTATCAAATCGGTTCACATAGAAATAGTATTGAGGTAACAAACATAAAAAAATATAGTCGAATTTTCTTCGAGCTTTCTTCTTGTTTTTGAAGTTAATTAATTTTTATTTATTGAAATTTCATATAAAATGGTAAAATGAAAAAAAAAAAGCTTTATATTTTACAAAAGAAATCTTGGGCCAACACAAAAATCAGTTCGCAATATTCAGAAGCAATCGGCGTAAACGTTTTACGTACCGAATATTTTCCTGGCACGTAAATGGGCTGGGAATGCGACGTGGTCAGATTATTTAGGGCCAAGGACCCTGGGCTGGCTGAAGGTGGAGTTTGCGGGGTACCAGGGCCCCCCAAGACTCTCATCCTAGGAGACATCTCATCCCATTCGTGCCTTCGAAGTTCTTCGAGGTGGTCCAGGACGTCGCCGTAGTGAGTGGAGAATAGGTCTGCGTAACGAGAAGCCAAACCTTCCAAGTAGCCTCGATCCCCATCCTAAAAAGAAAAGAAAAAAAAAGCATTGTGATATTGTCTAATTATTTTGTTTGTAGGAAATTTTGATGTCGCATACGTTAACTGATCGACTGTTTTATTACAATAAAACGCGCGCAATGTGAGCTTTAAGCCCGTAATGTAAAACAAAATTAGGAAGAAGGAATTCTTAAAGAATTTACCAACAAAACACGTCGGTGCTAATTGCTCGGCAGTAATTGGCATTGACACGGAAAAATTAACAAAAAAAAAAGTTATACTGTAATTATGCTGCGTATAGTCCTGTTCGGTTGAAGTGATCCTTTCCTTCCACGTAATTTCCGTTCGCTCTCAAAAAGGGGGAAAATAGACTAAAAAAGGAGGCAATTAAGATCAGCAAGTTAGAATTATGGCCGGATTAAATCGGGGGTATTCGTTGTCGTAATTAGCGTTGCGTGTTTGTTAAAGTCGTTTTACTGAAAATCTTTAGCTATTTTTTGTTTATCAACTTCCTATGTATTACGTGTTATTTAGCCTAGGCGTTATTTATCACTAAAAAATATTCGTTTTGTTGCTATAGTTGCTTAAAGGAGAATGCTTCCTCAATATCTTTTAGTGTTTATCGGAGTACATAAACGCCTGAACAGAGCGCTGTTGTCAACCTGAGATGGAAATCACAATTATACATTGTAGACTTTTTGGCGGGAACGCGAGAAGTGAAGTAGTTGTGATTTGTTTTATTTTGTCTATTTAGTGTTTCTTCCGGTTTAAATATGTAATAACAGTGGTTTATTAACTATTTAATATCTGTGAAAGTGCACAAATGCGGGAAAATGAAACAAAGTCGCTGGACGTCTCGTCTCGGGATCCTCCAAAAAGTCCACTGAAAAAATCTTAGTGAATCACCACCATTTTACTGAGATTATATTTCATCTAATACCATCTCATTTCATTTGATTTCATCCCATTTGATAAATGCGTCATATTAATCATCTTCATTTCATTTCACCATTTTTCATAAAAATAAGATTAAAAATTTAAATAAGACATGACTTAAGTCTTAGTTACCGGGTCATAAAATCCATTATAAAAAAAAACACAATTATACGGACAGTTTACAATCCGCATGACGGTTTCGTGGTACACAAGAATCAGTAATTACACGAATTTAAATATTAAGCGAGTCGTGTCCCTGAAGCGGAGTGCGTGCAAGTCGGATCCAATAGCTACCTGCAGCTTGTCGCCTGAAGGATGGGTCTGGACTACCCGATAATGAAGCAATGGACCGGACTGGATATTGAGCACTCCGGATCCAAACCGAAATTTAGGCTACGGTAATGAGCAGAATTGATGTATGTATGTGTTTATAATTATTCTTATTCATTTATAGTTTTTTATAAAGTTCAAATGATTTGTTAAAGAATATTTCAATTATTCTATGTACATAAATATGAAGTGGTTAGGTACTGAAATAAATATTTTTTATTTAATTATTGTGGGATTAGTTTAAATTAAAATACTTCAAATCAATTTGAAGTAGCCGAAAGAAACACTTTTGAAACGAATTGAAGTAGCGTTTGTAAAACAAAAACCAAATCAAATACAGAAGAGAAATCCATACGGTAGTTACTAAGTAAAACAACTTCATAATACGTTTAACGTATAAACAAAACGAATGCAGGCGTTCAACATGAAAATCATCACAGAGATAGTTACAGAAAGATACTGCGGCCAGAAAGTAGACAAGAAAATAAACAAACTGGAAATAATCTCGGTGCAAACGAACTCTTTCATTGAGAGAACCGAAGACGCGATCCGCGCCGCGTAACGCCACGACTACTTTGATAAGCACGCGGTTTAATATCCTATGTCGAAATAGTATTGGAGATAATGAAATATATGTACGTACAAGTACTGTATTTTGCTAACCGTAAAAATGTATTTGTAAATGTGTTTACATTAGTAACCGAACCCGTATTGTTGAGGAAAACAAAACATACTTATTTCAGTTTTAATACTACAATTGGGTAGACAGCACACCCGGTGTTAAATTAATATTGCACGTAAAGACATGAATACTATTGTAATAATGGGTAGGATTTGGGTATCTACCCATTAAGTCTCACACCGATTACTACATAAGAATGCAGCCTTAATTTTTTAAATGATATTATTATTACTAAAATCATATTCACTTAGATAGATTTTTGCCCGACTGGGGTTTGGATCCCACTCATAATCCATACTATCACATAGTCCTCTTCATTAAATCAAGAACGATTTTTTACAAACCTTTTTACTGTGTTATTGCATTGTTTGTAAACGTCATTAAAAGGTTAATCAATTTGATAGCTTAAAAAGATTCAGCGAACGAGAATCGAAGCTACATCAGCGGAGTACCACACTTAGAATTCAACCGGCGGTCGCGCGTCGAGTCAAAGATGGTAGAGGGTTTATTTCCATTTTTAAATGAGAGCGGCTGAGAGCTTTGTCGGCTACGAGTTGTGCTCTGGGTTTTAAGTGGATTAAATCGCTCTACGCTCGTAAAACCGACAAGTGCTTCAGCCAAGAATTAAAGTAACCGTTCGACTTTTGCATGAGAAATTGCTAGTGGGGCATTGCTCTGTAGTCCGGCCGATTTGACGCCGCAATGTGCTCTATCTATTTTCTTCATTAGTTTAATCAGCTCTCAGACGAAAGCAACTGCCGTGCGAATGCATTAAGGCGGAATCCATTGGCATTATCTGTTGTTGCATTACAAAAGTTCTAGAATTTAGATTTTCAAACGGCGACAGTACGTTCTCGTGAAGTTTGTTTGAGAAAAAACTGAACTCGAAGGAACTCAATAAGACGATAAATAGTTCGCGACTCTTCAACAGATGGCGAAGTATTGCCCTTGAATTTAAATGGTACATTAAGACTACGTTCGGTCGCTTAGAGCATTGAAACGAGTTCATTGAATGGTTTGCCAACGGCGGACGGAATGTTTACGAAAAACGACCAATTTGAAAGACAGGTAATAGAAACAAAACAATGGAATCTTGGACGTTCGTAGCTCTCATTTTAGATTGAATCTAAAATAGTGTGTACGGTATTCGAGTGTTTTGTGTGCTACTCAAATGTCATCTATTTTATGCTATGATCACATTAATAATATCTACGAAGGTTTTTTAAATTATAAGATACTTATATAGGAATACATATGTTGTAGGAAAACATATGTTTGAAGAGTTTTGTAAATGATCGCTTCATGATATTAAGAATCTCTTTCCGTTTTTAAGTAGCTATTTCACTAAACAATCTATATATTAATACGTGAAGCTGAACTTTGTATCCCTTTTTACGAAAATTGCGCGGACGGAGGAGTATGAAATTTTCCACACTTATAGAGAATATAGAGAAGAAGTGCACAACGCTAATATTTTTTTAAAATAATGCATAAAAGATACATTAAATAGATAAAGAAAACATTACACACCCTACGTACCATGTATTTGACGCACACACGCATGCATACAATTTATTGTCAAGCTTTTGTTCTTGACGTCTGTTGTCAAATTGAGAATAGATTAAATATTATTTGTCTTTGTTAATATTTTTTATAGTGTAGTCTTGGCTAAATTTGTGATTATAGAAGTATAAAATACAATCATAATAGTGTACAAACTTACAATTCCAATTAATTATAGTCGAATTTCGACTACTACGGGACCTCTAGTAAGAATAAATACAGTATATTATTATATACTATATGCTACGTGCTCACGTCACTCTTGTCCAAAGTAAGAGGTTCCTACTCCGGCAGACATCTTGATGTGCATTTACTCAATTCATCATCATTTACGTACATTTACTCAGATCAATTTTTAATGCTTACTCTCTACTCTTTCTAAAAATATTATAGTCTCATTTCGAAAGTATGTAGTTGAAATTTATCAAAACGAAGTTATCTTCTACGTGAACTGAATACAGATTAAATTTAGAATGAATTGCAAAACTTTTGCGTTATTTTGGTCTCCAGCAAATCGGTTCAGCTTTTCCACTTAAATGTAGATAGTTTGTCTGACTACAAACAATAGACAGCTCTGATTCGAATACACGACAACATATAATTGTTTGTTTTATTTTTAATTTTCGTAAAATATCGACTTATTTCAGAAAGAAAAGTCTATATTTTTTCAACATATTACTTACCACGTAATACAATCAAGCTTATTTAATTAAGGATTGTAAGATACAAGCTTGCGGATCACTAATGCAATATTATCACCACCGCATGCTGTAGGCATTGGTATTATAAGTTGTGTAATTAATAAGAGAATTTTATACGTCAGTACCCTATTATGCTCGAGAGATTTCACTGTACTTAAGACAGAGTTGAACGAAATTTGAAAAGGTATTGGGAAGACGGTGATAAATATGTATCTCCTGCACAAATCTAAGTATATATATTTACGAAAAATTTTATCGAAAAGTTATAGCTAGCCAAAAAGTTATTAGAAATGCAATTTTAAATCATGAAATTTTTTTATTTATAAAAAATAAAAAAACTGAATTGAATTCGTGGTTTGAATTTTATCTGTAACGCCACTATTAAAATCGAAATTTATATACATTTGTTTACATACATAGGTTTGGTTTTTACGTGCTTATTATAAGTCTCATTTGTTCATAATCCACTTAAGATTCAGGGACATGACGCCTTTTCGTTACGCGATGCTTTTTAACCCGTACCGCAAGTAGCGTTAAAGTTTGTTCAAAAAAACCTTCCATATCCAACGACCCCAATGATTTTGTTTTTTTTTCCCTACCTAATCTAGTAACTTCGAGGGGTTATTCTAGATTCACTGAGCTAATAGGTAAGCTCACGGGGCTCAAACCGGAAGTGTTACTAGCACTGGCCCTAGCAAGAGCAGTGCTTCACAGAATCTACCACCGGATCGGAAACGCGACCCACTGAGAAAATCCGGCGAGGAACTCAGTGGGCTGCGTCTATGGGATAATTTACTTGTCGAGCCTGGGAAAATCCGTAATGACGTGATTAGGGCGACGTCGACTGTTTACCATTTGGTTCACTGGATCGGATATGTTTCTGCTGTATTTTGGGTACAGTGGCAAGAACAAGCACTAAAAGCCCCAACATACAAATCTGGAATCGAGCCTAGGTCTCGTGATATAATATATAAGGTTCCTAACCACTTGACTTCGGTACCAATAATCTACCTAATTATACAGGAAGCAGTCATGCGTTACCTACCCGCTGGTCTGATCTGGTAAAGTTGCTCACCGGCCTGCTAATAACTGAAGCTATAAAGACCGCTGAGGACAGGAAGACGTGGGGAAGCATTGTGCATCGAGTGGTCCACATATGAAATTAGACACGGCCTTCAGCAATGAAGAGACCGACTCAGAAGAAGAAGTCGTGCATTCGTGATTGCGCTGAAGCTTATAAATGTTTTAAATACATTTAAAATTTTGATCTTGTATCATTTTATCACCGTTGTGATATCCGTGAGCTGGGTTAGTTTTTTTTGTTTATGAATGAAGAATTACTGATGGCTCGGAGACCTTTCCAGTTTCACCAGGACAGGTGGGCGAGCACGGACTCAGCCAGAAGGGGTGGGATTTGCTTCGAACTTCCGTTGCAGCTGATACTTTATTCGTATTTTTTACTGGTGGTAAGACCTCTTGTGAGTCCGCGTGGGTAAGTACCACACCCCTGCCTGTTTCTGCCGTGAAGCAGTAATGCGTTTCGGTTTGAAGGGTGGGGTAGCCGTTGTAACTATACTGAGATCTTAGAACTTATATCTCAAGGTGGGTGGCACATTTACGTCGTAGATGTCTATGGGCTCCAGTAACCACTTAACACCAGTTGGGCTGTGAGGTCGTCCACCCATCTAAGCCATATTTTTTTTTTGTAAAAACCTCACAATACATTTTCAATACATTTCGTATTTCGCTATTTCTTATTTCCCTATTTTGTGTGGCTTTTTAAACGGCTTCAGATCACGGTTCATGTGGTTAGTGTGGTTATCCGAAGTCTTTCACAGTGTTTTTACTGAAGGGGTTGACCCCTTTCATTACAAATTTTACGAATATTCAAACATTTCACGGAAAATTTTTGGTGTTTTTGAAAATGTTGTCTGAACATAAGTCTAAAGCTTGTAATGTAAATTACATGCACATAAGGTTAATATTATTTTAAGAATGTAACAGCTACCCGAAGTGAAAAGTAGCAAAGCGTATCATACAGCATTTGTTAAGTACAAAATACATATAATGAGTTCTCTAGGGACGGGTTTAATCGGTAATTTATGCTCATCAAGCAGACAGACGCGGACAGGCTCGAAGTCACCATTAAGGGTCTGTCATAAAACTGGTCCCTAGTTGCGCGGAGGTAAGTAGAGGCTGAATTAATCCAATTAAATTTCATTAAAATTTAAGTATATTTAACTAATAACACGTAATATTGATGTTAATAGCTTTTGCTTCAAAGTTATGGTTTTAATTTAACTAATAGGTATCATCCTATTAGGCGATAACTTGATACCGAGTCTATGGACAGGGGATATCTTTAAGTCCATGGGAGTCGCATATTTGACGGGGAGTGCTCTGAGGAATCCTTCGTCATTATAATATCATGGTGAAAACACCACCGCATGATTCAGTTACGGAACAAAATTTCATATCTCTTTAATTTGACTAAATGCCGCAGAGACTAAAGTTGATTTGATTTCAAATGACGTACTCATTTTCAGCATTGACAGTATCAAATATTATGAGTATATATTATTACAGTAATTTTTTTTTTATTGCCCTTGACAAATATTATCAGTATATATTATCAGTAGTATTGACAGTATCATGTTCAGTATCAAAAAATCATCAGAAAACAGCATCATATGTACCTAATCGTGTGACTACGTTAACTTAGCCCATTTCAATAGTAAACCAAGAGACTTTCTGGCTCCATAGACATCCTTGGGCCCGCGGTCCGATCCTAATATCTGCGGACTTTCAAGACCCACATACCTCGCGTGCCTCTAGGTGGAGAAACCTCATGAACGAGGTTCGGCCACGTGTCCCAAAAAAAGGGTCATTTTGGCGTTACATTAACAATGGCATGGGTAGGCTTTTCTACTAAATCAAATCCTCACTAAAATAATATACTATAATAATAACATATTTTGACAGTCACCTACCTTCTGGTGCAATGTCATTTCAGACCCAGGCATTGTGTAAGAGACGTATGTCCCGCGACTGTGCCGCCATTATTTCTATTGTGGCAGTTCAACGAACCAAAGGTCTATCTTACACTAATTTGATTTGTACATGACGCAGTGTCATGTGACAGGAATTCATGTGGACATGACTCTAATCATTACGGTTGGATTATATATCTTATCACGTTTTCACTTGTTACAACTTTACATTTATTACCGGCATCTAAAATTGACAATTTTTGTTTGCCGAGAATGAAATGGTTGTACAGGGATATTTAAAAAGTGAATTGATTAAGCCAATGAAAAGAATATCAAGGTTTTAAGCGACACACAATGAGTGTCTAATAAAAAGAAACATTCTTTCTCACCTGACGACCAGAAAATTGTCATGTGCTAGTCGAGTTCACAGTAAAGACCTACAGGATTATTATTCTTCGGGATGCGAATATTGCGCAAGCGAAGCCTGTTAATGAATTTTAAAGTGGTTTGGTTGGTCACTAGATCTAATTAATAATGAGATGGTAAAAATGAGAAATCTACGACATTGACTCATTTATCGGTTAGTATTAGATTTAAAGAATCAACATTGATTTACTAGCCATCACTGTTCTCGTAAGAAAAATTAGATAAGTTTCGTAAGTTATATTAAAAGTCTCAATCAAAACTTAATTGAGCAAAGCGTCGAAGGTAGGATTAGTAGTTTAGATCAGTAATTAAATTAAAATTAACACTTTGCAGTTACGTTAAAATGAAAAGGTGATCCAAACGATATAATAATTTAGCGTCGCACTCTATAATTAAGATCAATGCTAACGAAATGAAGCCGTAAAACTGTATATTTGAGAGATCGACAAATTAATTGCTTAATTTAATGATAATTGTACCCTACCGGCTCTACAATTTAACGTTTTCTTTAAGTCAAATTTATTTTTCTATGAACATTTAATCTATATATATAAAAATGAATTGCTGTTCGTTAGTCTCGCTAAAACTCGAGAACGGCTAGACCGATTTGGCTAATTTTGGTCTTAAATAATTTGTGGAAGCTCAGAGAAGGTTTAAAAGGTAGATAAATATGAAAATTCCCGGAATTAAATAAAAACAACAATTTTGTTTTTCCTTTGATGTGTCCCCCGTCGGACGGATTTCTTTTGTTTGTTTTAAGTTTATTTTATAAAAAACTTAGGTCTTTTATTTATCGATTGAGGCACTACGAAGTCTGCCGGGTCAGCTAGTGAGCAATATAACTGTATGCAACATACGCACGGTATATGTTCTATTCATAGATTAATATCTCGCACAATATATTGACATGAATGTAATATAATATTTGTCACTTCCAGAATAAATACGAGTTTGATAGCACCTCAAACGCGTAAATTCAACAAGTCGCTTAAGATGTTTGCTCTGGAAAAATATAACATTCCTTCTTCAGCTGAAAATGTAGTCACAATATTTTCAGTACCGAACACTTGGATAATCTATTCATTTTCACACAGATTATTTATGAATATATTTTTTTTTGTTATAAATTCTGGTAAAAGGTGTTTGTAGTAGAAAAGGAACTACAAAACATCTTTGTTACTACAATTGCAACTATTATTTATAGTTAATCTTATAATTAACTTTTCAAACAGAAACATATCTGTTATATTATGTATTAGTGTTTTATTATTTTATTATTATTATTATTATTGTTATTTTGTATTGTATCAATAAGTAAATTGATTAGATTTTACTCTTCTACCAATTTATGTAAAGCTCTCCCTCATTAAGAACGGTTAACGGGTAGATAACTCAATTGTTGAGTTAAGATCGCTATTTTATAACTTTTCGCAATTATTGTATTGTATTAACTGTGTGTACAATAAAGAATAAAGAAGAACATATGTTGCTTTGCGGAAGGAATAATCATGAAGACGACGAAAACGATAAAAACATCCTACCGTAAAAACATCTAAAAACAATCAAATGTGAAAGCATTTATGACTAAAACAAAAGACGATAAACTTCGCAGAATGAATCTATTCTTGCCCGCATCTCTAGACAATACTATTCCAATTCAACAGATCCATTTATCTCGGGAGGAAGAATTCCTCGCCATTACATTCAGTAGCCTTTACCGCCGATACTATTAAGAGATCACGAATCTAAAATAGCATTGCACGGTAAATACGCGAACAAAACGACTAAACAGAGACAATAGCTAATGCGAGTGAATTTAACTTGCGTCAGGAACTTGGAATCTGGACGCTGTTCAATTCAGTGGTGAATCAAATTGTTGTATCGTCGTTTTCTTTTTCTTTTTTATTTATTATCTTAAAATAAATATTGGAACTCTACAAAGTCATTTTCATTAACAAAATTTTTGCTCTGGACTTTATAATTTATTTAAAAGTAATCTAATACTTTAAAAAAGATATGAAATAGTAGCATTAATATCAGCATTTGTGAATATTTGTATAATGTGTCCGCTTCTTAATATTTTCGTTGAGGTTGAGGTTGCGAGTTACTTGTGAGGTGGAGTTTTATACCACAGTAGATTGTCTGAACACATTTTCATATTATAAAAAAGTGTATGTATAAAACATGATTCGCTAATTTAAAAGAAATTAGACTCTGGCCTAAATGTCAGAAATCATCGAAAGTATGATCTATTTTAAATAAAATACGACACATTGAAGAACTCTACTTTTTTTTTTTTTTTCGGGTAGAGGGCCGAACCTCCTACGAGATCCCCGCGCAAAAGGGGCGCGCGGGGTATGTGAGACTCAACGATCTGCATGGTGTTGTGAGCAGACCGCGGGCCCAAGGATTTTAGGACCCACCCACTAAACGACTCCCCTGCACTCTTACACCCGACGTCCGATCCCCTCCGAGGTCAGAACCCGGATGAGGTAGGGGGGCTACCGCGGTCAACACTACAACCAGACGGCGCGGCTCACCCCAAGGACGCCCAGCCGACGGAGCCTTCGAGGCGAATCGAAGGCTCTGAAACGTCGGCCGTCTCGGTACGGCAGCCCGTCGGGCCGCCCAGACGGTGCCGCTGGTGTCCCGGAATACCCCGCTGGACCAGAACCAGCCTGCCGGGTCGGGACGCGATACACCGTCGACCGGTCGCTCTAATCACTCCACGGGAGCGCGCTAGAGTGCTGGTAGCGCGCCGCGCGGCCTCACTCCCTCAGGTCGCCCCTTGACCTTCACCGGGGGGAGGCCGCCACCTACAGGGGCCGGGACGTACGGGCGTATTCCCGCCTCCGGCCCCCGGCTCGACGGCGACGGATCGGTGCGGAAAGGGAAGAGCTCTCCCTCTCTCGCTCCGCCGCCTCCTTCTGCGAGATGGTGGACTCGCAGAAGTCGTGAAGAACTCCCCTGGGTTGAAAGTTTTTTTTTTTTCTACCTATGCTTATAGCCTTGAGAGGCTATATCAGCTTCGAACTAAAGTGTAGGTGAGCTCACGGGGTTCAAACCGGAGTGTTGCTAGCACTGGCCCTAGCAAGAGCAGTGCTTCGCAGAATCTACCACCGGACGCGACCCACTGAGACGATCCGGCGAGAAACTCAGTGGGCTGTGTCTGTGGGTTAATTCGCTCGTCAAGCCCTTCGTCGCAAGCGACGGCTTCGACGAGGACGGTGACCGCTGCTTGTGGTACCTAAAAGCACCATTAATGGATCGGAAGGATCCGTAATGACGTGCTTTGGGCGACGTCGACTATTTACCATTCGGTCTACAGGATCGGGTATGTAGTTTCCAGCGGCCACGACAACAGGGTTTTCATGTCGTGCCGCCTTCTCAAAGTGGCGCAATGATGCCGACTGTAGATACTTACTGACTGAATCAAGCTCCAGGTCATCGTGGAGATCCACGTTCCGTTGACTGGTAGAGAATGTCTCAGGCATTATGTCCGCCATTGTGCCTTTGTGCATGAAGTTGAATAAAAAATTAAATAAATATTATATAAAACAAATATGTATATACTAAAATAAATAACTATTGAATGAGTTTTACTAGGAATTCAAATTACTGCGATTCCCCCTGAAGAAGTCGACACATCAGGATTTACAACATACATTTAACGTTGTGTTTAAAATGCGGCTGTTTATTCCAACTTCAATAAAAACTTTTGGTAAATAAACAATCAATCACGGAATCCCGGTGGTTTCCACGAATACGAGACAATTTAGTGCTTGCTTGCACTAACAAAATTTATGCCTGACACTACGTCCCAATTGCATCCGACTTTTAACTGATTTTGAGGAAAAAAACATTTTATCGTATCAAACAAATATCTTATCGAATCGAAAATTCATTCGCTATCTGACGACGAAGAAGTCGGGATACATCTAAAGACATTTAAGGGAACACAAGAAGAATAGCAACAATATTTCTGGACGAAGTACAGAGTAGATGTAGATATCCAATAGCTAAGCCAATAGATACCCGAGGGAAATAAAAGGAAACTGCTAAACTCTAAACCTCCGATACACGCAACTATAAATGAGATTATATAGAAAATACCGTTAACAAACAAACACTAAAACAACAGCCCAGGGAATACATCAAAATCGTAAAAATTTAATACCGAACAAGTGTTGGACAGACAATTTAAATGGTATTATCCATATAAAATCGCTTGAAGGAGCACTTTCAGAGAAGGAAATGTGAAGTATACGAGAAATGTATTGGACGGATATTGAGTTTTGATGTCTCTTCATGATGCGTGTCTAGAGTGTTTTCAAGATAATAAAATAGATATAATACAAGCGTATCGTGTACTATTTCAAGTTATAAGTTCATAGTTTTCGATTCAAAGAATTGTGATACATTATTAAAATTCGGAGCACATTAATTTCAAAGTAATAAATCGAGAAATATAACAACATATACATGCACACATATAATCTGGACGTTTTACGTTAAAATCTCAAGTTATTGGTTAATGGTAGGCAGCGGCTTGGCTCTGCCCCTGGTATTGCTGACGTCCATGAGCGACGGTGACCACTTACCATCAGATGGTCCGTATGCTCGTCTGCCTACAAAGGCAATAAAAAAAATTATCATATTTTTCAGTCAATAATTGCAATTTTTTTTAACTTCACTGACTAAACTTAATTCAATTGAATAATATAGTATGAGAATGATGTATTGTTTCCTGAATCATTGAAGCGCAGACATAAAGTACGGTACATTTGAATAAGACGTGGGTGCCCAGGCGCGACTTGAGATAAAATCGTACCGCAATGTAATAATAGCTTCGCGATACAGAAACGCAAGCTATGACTGTTATGAGTCACGGAGAAATTGACAAGTACCCTACTACACTAATACACAAAGATAAATGCAATTATAATAGCCATTCCGAAAACAATATTACTTCTGAGAGAAATATCACGAGAACAGTAATCTAACCGCTCAAAGAATTTCATAATTGGATATTCATTACTTAAAATGACGCTTCCATAAGGTTTCTTTATCTACCGCATGACTTTAAATGCAATTTATCTTGAACTTTATGGCTCAAGGTATAGGTTCGAGCGGAATAATGCTGTTTTTTTTTATTGCTAACATGAGTGGACGAGCTCACAGCCCACCTGGTGTTGAGTGGTTACTGGAGCCCATAGACATCTACAACGTAAATGCGCCACCCACCTTGTGATATAAGTTCTAAGGTCTCAAGTATAGTTACAACGGCTGCCCCACCCTTCAAACCGAAACGCATTACTGCTTCACGGCAGAAATAGGCAGAGTGGTGGTGCCTATCCGCACGGACTCTCAAGAGGTCCTACCATCAGTAATAGTGTTTATTTGATAAAGAGTACATTTTGCAAAGACATTATTACAATAGTAGCTTTATCGACATCGCTGGCTTATACTTGTAGTCGTAAACCACGAAATGCATCGACAAAGCATTTGGTTTTGCACGTGGGTGAGTTCTGACAACCGTGTGCTGCTACAACTATACCCCGTCTCAACCAGTAAAACTATAACTGCTACTCATACGTTTTCGTTCAAAACCAAATCTGCTAAACGCGAAAAACAAAGTATGACAAATTTTACCCTAAAAAAGCCGATGAGATTGATTACGTTAATCCAGAAACATACAAATTAGAATGACTTTATTTCTCATTAGATACAAACTAAATTTCTTCAATCGCGGCCCTTAATAAAATTCTAAATCAGTCCAAGCATGCAGCCACCTAAATCAAACGAAAGATAGAAATCGACGGGGCAATATTTCATGCACGTACCAAAATAAAAAGACAAATATTCTAAATTTAAAACGTCCAATCTGTCAACGGTCGAGCGAGCGTGTTGTGCGACGACGAATGGTTGCAAACGATACCTACATCTGTTTTCTATTTTCAGATTTGTCAGTGTTGAGACCACTGTCGGCACCGGAACTGGAAAGACAACTCTTTTTAAAAGACAAGAAGTTGACGACGAAAGGAAATCGCGCAATCGACACGATCAAACTTTCGTCAGGAATTCAAGATATTTGTGATTGGATTTCGAAATGTTTTCGTCGATCCGTAGCGATTGTTCGGAGCGAGCAGTTTCCCGCCTCCGTCGCTTATCGCAAAGCTTTGTACTCAACGCATTAAGCTAATTTGAATGGTGAAGGGCCCGCTCAAAAAGCCGTTGTTCGAATTCTTCTCTTTGGGCAAGCGGCTGCCGGCTTGATTGTGGGAGCCGACGTTGCATGGATTGCATTCTGTTCATCGCACAAGAAGACAGGGAACATTGATGGCGGCTTTTTCATTTAGACGATTGTGCGCACTGGGAGCTCGGAATTTGCGTTGTTTTAATACGCTCATTACTTTCGCTTATTTTATCAAAGAGCTGTAAGCAGATTATTACTTACTAGCTTTTGCCCACGCTTCGTCCGCGTGGAACAGTTACTTTGGCATAACGCTAAATTTTACCTCCACTTCATTTACGTAGAAAGTGAAAATAATTTGGAACTATAGAATGTTAAGGAGCTATACCCCTATTTTGAAACATTCATTATTATTGGAGCTCCACTTGTTACTTGCCTTATCCTGATGTTATATAGCCTATAGCCTTCCTCAAAAAATGGGCTATGTAACACTGAAAGAATTTTTCAAATCAGATCAGTAGTTCCTGAGATTAGCGAGTTCAAACAAACAAACTCTTCGGCTTTATAATATTAGTATAGATGTTAGAATTAAAATTGTTTTAGAGAGAAACTGAAAACATTTATCATCTGTTTGGTCGAATGAATCTAATTAATTTATCTCAAATCATCGGTCGTAGGCTTACTAGGGTCTTTATTTCCGCATTATCAGCAAATTTGTGTGTTACTATTATTATTAACATACGAGAAATTAATACCATGCCAAGTAAATTTGACAGGTAGAGAACAGTATATTATTGCAAACATTTTATCATTCTGAAAAATTGAAAATTAAGAATAAAGGAGATAACAAGTAAATCGATGCTTAAGTTTTAAATTGCGCGGAAGTATCTTGTCCGGTATAAAATTATCCAAACCGACACTTCCAAATAAAGCTGTTGACAAATGAGTTGTTTTGTTAAGTAAGTTAAAAACAGTTGGGATTCAATTTGGCATCATAATTGAGTGACGATCGTTACGTACTATTTGTTGATCTAATGGTGAGTTGTTACCATTGCTTGTGCATATCAGCAAAGTAAGAAGCACAACTTAGCCACTGTCTTCCTCAGAGTACTACTTTCAAAGCACTTAGAGGCAGAAATTTTTATAAGTGATGACCGAATCAATTCTAACCTTTCATCAGGCTATTCCCACATAATATACCAACAAAACTTTTAGAGATTTCTAACGACATACCGACCCTCATGCCATTAGCTTATTTACTTTATATAATTCCAAAATGAAAATCAGACAGAGGTAATTTCAACTTAAACAGATACTTCGTATTTCATTTAAACTTTTTATTTACTCATTGTGATATGTGGTATTTGAGGTGGAAAAAGCCTGTTGTTTTTGCGGTTCGCAAACCCAACAGGTTATAAATTCTGCGAGCTCCGAATGAACACATGCCTCGAGCAAAAGTTGCTGCTACATTAAGATACGTGGGTATCATTTGTTATTGCCCAAGCTTTGTGTGCTTCTTAGCCGTTAATAAACATTGATTAATGGCCATAAATGAGCCACGATTAGATTCAACAAACGGTGTGATTAAACAAATATATATATTTCTCTTTGATGTAACAATACCAATTCGTGCATTCCGATTCGTTTTGTTTTTGTTTACTAAAAAAGAAGTGTGTAAACATATGAAAATAACGAGTGAAATGATCGCTCGACCAAAAATAGTGGGCATTTATTCTTGTGCCAGTCGTCTGGTAGTTAATTGCAGCGTTTTTTCCTCGCTCGACTGCCACGGATTCCGTAATTTGTCTTCCCAGAAATGAGTCGCGTCGTCGAATGCAAGCGACATGTAGATACGACTCGAACTTTTTTTTTTGTGGAATACCCCTCGGATTTCGGGCAGCGTAAATTACGTTTTAGTAGAATACCCGGGGGTAACGTTAGACGGGCTCCGTTCGTAATTACTGTTTTAACTGCAACGACAGAAATGTCAAACGTAACTTATTCCCGAGACTGATATTTCCGTTCGTATTCGAATATCTGGTATTCTTTATTATTCAAGTCGAGCGATAAATTACGATGCAGTAGTAAAACGTGGAACAGGTTCAGATGTATTTTTAAATTAATTTTACTGTTGACAGCCATGCCAAAAACATGTAGTATCTTTTGAAAAGAAAACTATCATTTCAAAAAAATTAATTTAACAAATGTCATTGATTTTAATTCACTGCGTCAATGCACAATCATGCATGCTAACCAGTCACCGTCCTCGCCGATCCGTCGTTTTTTTTTTATTGAAGGATTACTGTTGGCTCGGAGGCCTTTCCAGTTTCACCAGGACAGGTGGGCGAGCAAAGGCTCAGCCAGGAGGGGTGGGATTTGCTTGCAGCTGCCCGAGCGCCTCCGAAGGAGACGTAATAACTCAAGAGCAACTGCTTCGCGAATGAATCTGCTACCGGATCGGAATCGCGACCCACTGAGAAGATCCGGCGAGAAACTCAGCGGGTTGATGCATGGGTTAGGTTGCACGTCGACCTCTTTGTCGAGTTCGACGCGGAACCCGTCACTTGCGACGAATGGCTCGACGAGGAAATTAACCTATAGACGCAGCCCACTGAGTTTCTCGCCGCATCTTCTCAGTGGGTCGCGTTTCCAATCCTTCGGCAGATTCTGCGAAGCACTGCTCTTGCTAGGGCCAGTGTTAGAAACATTTTCGGTTTGAGCCCCGCGAGCTCACCTACTAGAATAGGTAGGAAAAAAAATCCATTCTAAATATAGAGTATAATTTATCTGTATCGATTTATTCATATCGAGTAGTGATATGTAAACTCGTTTTAGCATTTCAAATTTCAACCTGTAAGCAAAAGGAATCGATTACAGTTACGCTGCGGTCAATTTCAAAGACATCGCGGAATCAATACCTCGATACACAATGCGGTTGTGTTTTACGATCGCTCGAAAGATTTACACTCAGAGCTTGTGCTATTTACGCTAACCGCTTTTCATATTTATGATTACGCTCACGCACATTACAGTGGGGTATTACGTTGGCCGTGACCCCGCGGTCTCGGAATACGACGATCCGACCTAACCATTGTGACTGAGTTACGATTATTTGGCGAAGCGTTAAAGCCTCATCTGATTATAATTTTATTTACGGTTCTAATAAAATTCGATGCCCGATTGTCTTTTTCACTCAACGGAGCTGCGAATTTCAGTAAGATGATATTTGCGGTTTTTTTTATTCGTTAAGAGGGCGGGTCGAAATCACGCGCTTATGACTTCTACGCGAATAGTGCCACTCACCCTGATACATATATAGATAAAAACTTCAGAGGCGTCAAGGGACACCCGGATGGAACGAAGTTCCTTTCGATTAATTAGTGAAGGAATTGTAATTTTTTTTTAAGTTATAATAATAAATTACGGCATTATGAAGAAGAAAAAAACAATACTATGAACTAAATTACTATTGTTGAAACGCTATCTCGAAAAACTGTACTCATTACGCGGACCAATCGGATACGAGCAATGTCACGCGATAAGCGCCTACACGTTGATTGGTCAGAATGACGGATCTAAAAAGTGTCGTGACAACTTTTCGTAAGAATTTTTTCCGTCTAGCCCGCTTTCACAACGCGCGATAAGGAACTTCGTTCCAATAAATATATAATAATCTAATAGATATTTAGTATTTAGTTTCATTTATGAATTAATCGAAAAACATGCAAGCTACGCAACACCTACCGCACGGGCTACCTGTGTTAGTACCATTAGTAACGCCATTTTGTTTGGCGCTATTTTGATTACATAATACCATGAAAGTTTTTCTTCCTTATTATTACTGATTCTACGTTACATAACTGACTAAAGTGGTAAATTCCCAACCATTTATGCCACGATTCAGTAGGTCAATCGCCTACATGGGAAGTCGTATGTATTCAGCAATGATCAAAATAACAATTCATTCAATACCTAATAAGAATAGAATTCAGTTTACTTTGGCCACAAAGCCGCGCACTAATTGTAGAATACAATTTTAAATATAGCATATCCTGTCGCAAACCCACATGGGAGCATTGCAATAAAAATATTTACGAGTAAGTACCTCGAAGTTCGCCTATGCTTTGTTTAGAAGCGGCACTTGAAAATGATAAATTGTTACATTTATTTCAAGAGGCACCTTAATGCTTAATAGTTATTTCTTATCTCAGAACGCATTACACTTAAATAAAAAGCCATTAGTATGAGGAAGTTCGTATTTAAATTTAGTTTTTTAATACGTAAATTATAGTTCTGATTCAGTAGGTAATGCTTTATTGTTGTGTGTGATCTTCTAACGTTTTTTTTATTAAGAGAACGTTCTATAGATTTACGTTACAGGAATGATACGTTGGTGACACCATCGTTCTGCATGTATGTCATGTATTTATATTTAGAGGATGAAGCAGCCGCTATACGATACTACTGAGATTAAGGCCCCTAGTCTTAAACATGAGCGTTGAAATTCGCTTGGTAGTGTCCATAGGCTCTGGTGATTCCTGATAGAGGACAGTCAAATCGTCTCAACGTTTATCATAATACTAAACTACCTTAAAATTAATTACTACTACTACTGCGACAGGGCTATGAACCCGAAGAGGGTCTTGGCCAGCGACAATTAACTTTACCATTCATCCCGGCGCTGCGCAACATCTTGCCAGTCCGACACCTGGAGCTCACGTAAATTTCTTTCCACGACGTCAGCCAGCGGTACTTGAGCCTCCCTACAAGGCGGCGTCCCTCCGGTACACCCGCGTACACCCGTTTTACAGCCCGATCCTGTTCCATACGTACTACATACCCAAGCCATCCGAGCCACCGTGCCTTCATTACCCCAGAATATTTGGCTCACCGAAAAGCCTCTCCACATCCCTGTTTTTCCGGACGTGCCAGGAACCGTCACATTTCTGAACTGATCTTTCTCAGTATTTCGCTTCGTCACGAGAAGCCTTGTCTCTTTTTTCTGTGTAAGCGTCCATGCTTCGCATCCATACAATAAGATCGGTCCGACTATAGTCTTGTATATCCGAAATTCGGATATTGGGATATTGAAATTAACGAATGCTTAATAATTTTCAGGGTTGTAATTAGCCCGTGTGATTTGATTCTTTTGCAGGCGGATGTTGACAGTCTCCTTTCATGGTGCTTACGCAGCTGTATGGGACTCGATCCGGCCAAATGTTACTCAATTCATTTTTCCAGAAGAAAAACTTGAACTCGCTAAAACTACATCATAAACCATAGTAAGTTAAAATAAATTGATAGTATTAAGAATCTCCGAGTGAAAGTCGACAGAGAATTAAGATTTCATGTTCGCATTAAGAAAATCTCCTCGAAGGCTTTTAAGTCTCTGGACTTTGTATTGCGGAACTGCAGGAACTTTAGTAAACCGAAAACAAAAATTTTACTTTTCGTTTTTCTAGAATTAAAAAAATTACCGCTTGTTTCACCAAGAACGCAGTCGGCCCTTGTAATAGTGTTAGCGTTTAGTCTGAGATAAATTTAGGTATGTACGTGCTACTTGTAATGTTTGTGCTGATCTATAAAGTATTCATACCGAATAAATTAAATAAAAAACTGAATAATAATCTAAGTTATTTTTTCTAATTAGGCAAATATATTTAGAAAAGTAAACCAAGATAGTTCTATTTTAGTCTGCATTTTAGTACCCATAAAAATATGTCGCGCAGTCAATTAATTATGGTAGTTAATTAAGCATAGAAGCTAGTTAGCTAGTAATCTTAAAAATAATGGGGTTTCTGCATTCTGCTTTTTGATTTGTGCTTTTTATAAAATAACATGATCTTAAAATGTAAGTGTCGATACATTCGGTATCGGTTCGATAAACTTGGTATGTGATAAACATGATCTCTTGAATAGCAAAATTGCAGCGGTCCAAACATGGGTGGAACATCATAGATGCATCCAGGATGATTCCCAGATACTTGACCATCCTGGCTTAGAGTATGGATTTGCTGAGGAAGCTCAACACATGTACTGGGCTTGACTATTTATTTATTCTAACAAATCGGGTTGTTGGGAAGAAATAGATCGCTACTCACAATCAATGTGAGTCGGGTAGAATTTTTGTAATCCTTTCGGGTATTCTATTAAATACATATCACGTATATAATTGATGCATATTCTAGTAATTACTGTCACTTTATATTACCTAATGGTTAATATATTGGATGTCCGCACCAATAAACTGTTAAATATATGGTATTTAATTTGAATAAATTAATCATAATCAAAATGGATGCTTAAATCGATAGCTACTATCGCGATATCGATCAGTTAATTGTAATGACAAATTTCATTTAATACACACGTTTGCAGTACCTATGTATCTCGCTTAAATTATTTCTTATTATTAAATTACGTAAATGTCTTTAAAGAATTTATTTAAACAGTGCCAAATGTGCTTAACGACCTTATCTAACCGACTTATCTGACAAACGTCTTATTCACGAATTTAAAATTGATTTTACATAGCTTTTTTTCTTTAAACACATCACTAAAACGATTTTCGTGTTGATTTACGATTTAAATAATTTGTACATTGCTTGTTGGTTCAGTTTTTATTCGCTTTGGCTGTCAAACGAGTAATTTGCTTAGGCCGAGCCGTGGGCGCTGAAGTCATTGACACTTTCTTATATAAGCTGTCAATCATAAGCACTTGTGAACACACTTTATGGTATGCGCATGGCTACTTTATTTACATATCAATACAACACATGAAGACATCGACGACATTGGGGTCGTCGTGGCCTAAAGGATAAGACGTCCGGTGTTCGAATCCCGCAGGCGTGTACTAATTATTCTAATGAAATACGTACTTAAGGTATCTTCACGGTGGACTTCCACGGTGAAGGAATAACATCGTGTAATAAAAATCAAACTCGCAAAATTATAAGTTGCATAATTACTGGTGGTAGGAGTCTTGTGAGTCCGCATGGGTAGGTAATGCCTTTCGGTTAGAAGCCGTTGTAACAATATCTACTGAGACCTTAGAACTTATATCTCAAGGTGAGTGGTGGCATTTAAGTTGTAGATGTCTATGGGCTCCAGTAACCACTTAACACCAGGTGGACTGTGAGCTCGTCCACACATCTAAGCAATAAAATAAAAATAAAAAACAGAATCCGGCTAGGATATTAGATATTATCACAGATTATATTCCGCTGCTAAATATAAGTTTTTAAAATTATACTTTCAAATCGAAGCTTATGGCTGCCTCATTGCAGATGATGGTACAAACCCGTTCTGGTTCATAAATATGCTAAGTCATTAGTATACTAAATCAAAGTATTACATAAGATCTATCTAATAATAATATATAATAATAATAATAAGAAAGAAGATGAGTTAAGTTGGAAAATAAAACTAGTTGTGGTAGGAGCTCTTGTGCGTCCGCACGGGTAGGCACCACCACCCTGCCTATTTCTGCCGCAATGCAGTAATGCGTTTTGGTTTGACGGGTGGGGCAGCCGCTGTAACTATACTTGAGACCTTAGAAATTATATCTCAAGGTGGGTCGCGCATTTACGTTGTAGACGTCTATGGGCTCCAGTAACCACTTAACACAATGTGGGCTGTGAGCTCGTCGCTTCATCTAATCAATAAAAAAAACTGCTATCGAGAGATAACATGAAGAAGCAGTAGCAATATGACGGAGTCAGTACAACATACCCGTGTCTCTTTTAGTGCTAGAGCACTTGAGGGCTTGACCTGCCCATCTCTAGATGGATCTATTTCTAGGGATGGGCAGGTCAAGCCCACGGTACACTGAAGCTGACTGGTAATTTAAGGCCACAGAAACCACACAGTGAATGAAAATACTGTAAATATTCGATCAACCGTCTGACAATGATGTTTCATATCTTCTAGATGGAATATAAAATTTTCATTTCATAAAAGGCAGATATTTCAATACTCATCTAAAACTTGACTATCATATTTGAGACTAGGAGCTGTAGAATCGAATCTTTCGTTTGTAATATTATATAGAATCCATTGAGTACATATATCCACCGGAGATACCTAAGTTTGTAAATTTGAAAACATAAGTAAGTGTCTACAAGCTGTTCTTCGTCACGAATTGAAAGTTTAATGTGCTTACTTTATCAGAACAGGCTTTATGCATAATTTGTAATGACTAGTTACTAAAACCGCTTCGCTAAGCGTAATAACCTAGATCGATTTTTTTATAATTGGTAATCTATACTAATATTATAAAGCTGAAGAGTTTGAACGCGCTAATCTCAGGAACTACTGGTCCGATTTTAAAAATTATTTCAGTGTTAGATAGTCCATTTATTAAGGAAGGCTATAGGCTATATAACATCATGAGACCGATACAAGTGGAGCACCAATAAAGAATGTTCCAAAATATTTTCACTTTCTACGTAAATGAAGTGGGGGGTACAATTTAGCGTTATGCCAGAGTAACTATTCCACGCGGACGGAGTCGCGGGCAAAAGCTAATAATAAATATATGCAAAAATATTTTTTCTCTCAAACAAATTAACAATATGTTTTTAATAGGCAGCATGTTTAATGTTATGTTTTAATAGGTTGTAGGCAGCGACTTGACTCTGCCTCTGGCACTGCTGATGTCCATGAGCGACGGCAACCACTTACCATCAGGTGGGCCGTATGCTCGTCTGTCTAGAAAGGCAATAAAAAAAAATTCAAAAAATATTACTACAACTTTTTAGCTCTACTGTGTTAAGACTCGTAAGCCTTGAATCATTTCTTTCTGTGAATCTGAAAAATGACATATTGGCTGAGTAAGTTACTGGAGCTTCGTCGGATGCCATTTGGATACGCGGCCCTAAAAAATAAAATCCCTTTTATAGATCTTCCGGAAAAACTTGGACTATAACCATAACAATATCCTATTGGATTCATTTATTGACATACCTTTGAAATGTACGTCTGCGGAACTCAGTTACTTGGCACCGTTCAAGACCGTCTCATCCACTTCGGTAACCATTATACGAACTCAGCGAAATCTCTGCCAAATCCTTTTGAATTGTTTTGCAGGAGCACATAACATAAGAATCCTGGTCGGGACCGTAAAACCATAAAGACATTGAACGAAAATAATGGACTTAGTTCTATGAGTTGACACAATCTCCATAACAGACTTTTAGTTCTCAAGGGTGCTCTAAAATTATTATTTTGATATTTATTTGGCTGTAATATTACTTTGGCACGTTTACATAATTAAAACCTCAAACTATTCTCGATGTTTCTGGAAATGACTCCTAACAAATTTGTCTGAATGCGTCCTGGCGCCTGAAAGCCCATCTAAATTGACTACCATAAGTTACAAATTAACAATCGACTTTAAAACTGTATAAAATAAGAGCTATAATTAAGAATAACATTCAAAAAGGCAAACGTGTACCACTGTGGCACACAACCCGAAGCTCCGTATTCTATTGATCTATTTAAGAATCAGTCACAAATTGTGATTTATTTTCCATATAATTCTACAGTAGAACATATTTTCTAAATTTTTAAACCTCTATGAAATTATCGCTGGGCCTCACAGCGGGATGTTTTTTAATATCGCAAAAATGTGCGTCGACTTAAATAAAAAATGATGATTCTCATATTGTTTATTTATTTATTTTCATATCAAGTATCATCACCCACGCGACTATATTATCTGGAAGTATATAGGTAACGAATATTTTCAATAGCATTGTCTCGTTGAGAAAATCATTGAAAGAAAATTGACTTTATATTTGGTACATCACTTTCTATGGTGGTGGCTTTTTTATAAATTCGGTATAGGACTTACAGAATTATTTAAATAGTTCGATCATTGACATTGTATAAGAGAAAAATGTATAATACTGTAGACGAATTAAATAAACAAAACTTTACTTAAAAATAAGAATTCTACACATTTTGGTAACAATTTAAAGTTACAAATTAACGTAAGAGATTCCCTAGACTGCTATTGCAAAGATAAGTACTTTAGAAAACAAGAAATTAATTTTATTCTAACTTGGTTATGAATTGGTTGGCCCTTGCTATATTATTTAGTGGAAATAAAAGACAGTACAGAGCAAGGATCGCAGCAGGGAAAAACAGGATAAATTTTCACTGAAGTGAAAAAAAATAGATGAAAGAAGTGTACTATAACAATGAATTCAGCAAAAATTTACCAAAGTATGTCCAAATACCAAAATCACAAAAAATTTCAAACATTCGGCATGCTAGTTTATATTTTTATTAGTTATTATGAGCTTTAGTGCGAATAATTAAACGAGAACACAACAGTGCTTATCGTTGTCTAACATCCCGAACTTAACTTAAAAAAGCTAACTAAAAATTATACTATCAGATAAATGTAGTATTCAACAGTCAACGCTCTGTTCAGAATATCGCATTAAAAAAGTAGGACACAATAAGAATTTTAAACATTTAGCCAACTTGCAAACATTACAATAGTAATAACAGCATCAATCCTTTCTGATATTTTCATCGGAGCAACCTTACCGTCTCTCACAAAGTACGGGAATCGCTGCCAAATTGCTTTGAGTTGCTTTCCACGCGTCATTTACTGAACCGCTGTATGACTTGGCGGTTCAAGTTAAGAACGCTTAGCGAGTTTTGTTGTTATGAAAATATTGAAATATTTTATTATTACGTAAAACTTGAATTTTTCTTTGAGCAGATTTTTCTTATCCTCTTTGTGTGAAGCGTTTAAATTTGGATAATATTATAAGATTAATAGCGATGGCGTAAATTTAATAAAGGACTTTGAGTAATTATTTAAAAGTTGAGGCTTTCGTTCGAATGAAATGATGACGACTTCAAAATACAAGCGCACAATTACCTTCGCGCAGATTAGTCCATTTACACAATAACACAGTTCTGATGTTGGCAATTCATTAGTGTCCTAACAACAAAAAGTCCGCCGAATAAGTTCATCTAAAGAATAAAAGCGACAGAACTGGCGTCACACTAATTGTTTACGCCCCTAACCCAAAAACGTTCAGGGGCAAATTACCAACAATAGCTCCGGATGTACGCTCTGGCACCGCTTCCTATCACCACTTCTGAGAAACAGATTATCGACCTCTTTGTCATTCTTTACTTTAGAAAAAAGGACAAACGAAAAGCTGTGTCATGCACCTGCCTAATTAAATTTTAATGCTTTAACACAATTGTATAAATTGAATCGATTTGATGCGGACGTCTGTGAAAGTGTTCGATGTTGTACATACATTTAATTAAAGGGGCTTTTCCCTATCGGCTAACGTGCTAAGCGTGTTTATTAATTCACGATTCCCTTTGAGGGCAAAACGGATACACTTGTAACAATGCTTTTGAATGAAATGCATTTTCCTTAAAAATTTTTAATTATTTATTACTTTGAGTGTTAACCGAGAGTATAACGTTTATACAAAAATAATAAGCTCACGGATTAATTTTAAGTTATTAAGTGAATTAAAAGTATTTATTGGTATTATTATTAATTAATTTCAGTCAAAGAAGTTTTAAAATAATTAAGTTGACATTTGTTACTATAAAATAATTAATTTTCTTATTTTTACTAATCATAACTGTCAATTTGTATGTAAGATTATACACGTCCTTAAGTCTTTACGAATTTTAAACGGATTGCTCCACATAAGACTAAAATAAAATAACTCGTTTATAATAAGAATAAGTTTAATTATAATATTGATCTATACACGATCAAATGAAACGTAATGAGACCAACAAACCCGTTAAGCAAGCGACGTTTATTTAATAATGCATAAAAGATATCATCAATTATCGGGCCCTTAAGTACGGGGATCTCTTTGATCTCAACAAAAGGGATAGTTCTGCGTGTTCTTGTGAACTGAATAAGGTTGTGTGGCGTAAGTTCAAAATTAAATTAAAATTAAAATTTACTATAATATTAGCGATATAAATAACAGATGTCATCTTAACTTAAATGTATTTTTTTTGGTGCTGTTGCGAAAAATAATTTGAAACTTCGATACATCAGGCATAATATCTTCAAGCATAAAGCCTTCTTTATTGTCTTTGTCGATACACAGGCACACGGCGAATAATAATGAATGGCCACTTAAATAATACCAGGGACATAGCCCCGTCGCTGCCTGATGATTTTCCACAAATACTCCGTATTTGAATGTTTTTGTTAGGATAGCAAATTAGATTGCCTGTTGTAAAAACTAATATTCAGTTTTAGTAATTCACAGAGCAAAATGAACGTGTTTCTAATTAATGACCAATGAATCTATTTTTCGCCTATATTGCCGCAACTACTCGTAACTTGCACCACACACAAACACGGCTTGTACGTGACTACACAGGGATCAATACAGCATCAAAGTAAATGACAATGAATGGACCGGTTCCCAGCACGTTTCGTGTTACGCATTATGTTAGCTAGTTACAGTGCGTGTTACTAGGTGTTCGATCGAAAACTCTGCTCGACTTGCAAATGAGTACGCCAATCTCACGGAATCATCTTGATCCTTTATTTTGCGCGGTAGCATTTTCAGGGGTAGACTGATTTTAGACCTAAGCTTCATGTAAATAGAGTTAAAAGTGTCAATGATTAATTTCAATAGCACTCTCGTGATGCTTCAATGGTTAAGTATGGAAAGCTATTTTAATAAGTTTTTTTTTGTTTTATAGAACCAAAAGAATGCATCAGTATAATTTACTTAATTGTAAAAGTCGAGTGTTCCATCTGCGTTTGTAAGAAATAAAATATCAATATTTTTAGATATCACGCCCCTAATGTCTACATAAATATTATCACTTACGTTACTTACGTTATAAGATATACACGAGGTCCCGCAGTAGTCGAAATTCGACTATAATTAATTGGAATTGTAAGTTTGTACACTATTATGATTGTATTTTATACTTCTATAATCACAAACTTCGCCAATACTACACTATAAAAAAATATGAATAAACACAAACAATGTTTAATCTATTCTCAATTTGACCACAGACGTCAAGAACAAACGTTTGACAATAAATAGTATGCATGCGTGTGTGCGTCAAATACCCGGTATGTAGTGTGTGTAATGTTTTATTTATTGATTTAATGTATCTTATATGCATTATTTAAAAAAAAAATAAGCATTGTGCACTTCTTCTCTATATTCTCTATAAGTGTGGAAAATTTCATACTCCTCCATACGCGCAATTTTCGTAAAAAGGGATACAAAGTTTTTGCTTCGCGTATTAATATATAGATTAAGTATTTCAAGCCTTCAAAGTTAACATTACAGGTATCACTAGCGGGTTGCCAGCTGCGATCTTACTCACGGACTCGCATATTCATTATGTATGCATTTTATGTTGGAAACATGAAAAGCTTGCTATTTGCCAAAAACCAAACATCGGTTTGTTGTGTTTGCGAAATGCATTTTAATTTTAATACGCGAACAACGCCAAACTCTATCAGTGTGTGCTGAGCGTTAGATAATATTTCGCGGTGAATAACATAAATTGCATATTTGCATGCAAATTGGATTCTCGCTAAATTATTTTGACGATATTAACATTTAATTTCGACAACCAATAATAGTGATATTTTTTAGATTTATGTGCGTTATAATAAAGAAAACAAAGATTCACCGACTTTTTCTTTAGAGTAGAGCCTTTAAAGCATATTGACGCTTGAAAGGCAAACGTGACTAAGCGACAATGCGTGAACATTACAGTAGACTAATTTAAAGTTGAAATACCTGAAAACAAATCTTATTTTAACGAATCTAGCTGTAGTAGAATCTAGCTAGTAGCTGTAGGATTGAAATGATTTTAATAGACCTAGAAATATATTTTTTTTGCGCATCGGATATGGTTATTGCCTATCATTTATGTACAAAGCAGTTATTGTCGCTTAGTCACGTTTGCCTTTCAAGCGTCGTTATAGTTATTTACTGAAAATATTAACGTAATATCGGTGTAGTGTAAACAAGCTTGTTCATATAATACATAGCTCGAATCCACTGCCAATATTACAAGGGAATATTGGCAGAATTAACACACGAGGCACCCGCGAAATCTCATAGTGCGGTAACATCGATACGCAATTTACTATCGGATGTGGCGTAATCGCGTACTTAGCGATACGCGTCGTACCGCGAATACGTAAACTTCGGATATTTTGACGGCATTACCGAATATATTCAATTTACATAATAATATCAAGGCATATGCGAAGGATATTTATGGTTTAACATTATTATACTGAACTAGAAACATTGTTGGGCCGAGTCAGTAACTGATTAAGTATAAATGTACAGTGAGTTTTATTATTTTGACCAAATAAAATACTGGTCATTAAATAAATTAATGAAATTATATTATAATGAAATACGTACTTAACAAATATTCACGATTGACTTCCACGGTGAAGGAATGACATCGTGTAATAAAAATGATACCCGCAAAATTATAATTTGCGTAATTACTGGTGGTAGGACTTCTTGTGAGTCCGCACGGATAGGTACCACTACCCCGCCTATTTCCGTCGTAAAGCAGTAATGCGTTTCGGTTTGAAGGGTAGGGCAGCTGTTGTAACTATACTGAGACCTTAAAACTCATATCTCAAGGTGGGTGGTGCATTTACGTTGTAGATGTCCATGGGCTCCGGTAACCACTTAACTCCAGCCGTAAGCTCGGCCACCCATTTAAGCATTAAAAAAAATTACTGGTAGGACGTCTTATGAGCCCGCAACGGGTAGCGACACCCTGATAATTAGTCACGTAAAGTAGTCACGCGTTCAGAAGGGTAGAATAACTGTTATACCTACTATACTATACAATCCAGCCTTGGAATTTATGTCTCAAGGTATTCATATTCATTTATTTCCGTTATGAAGTATATGTTTCAGACGCCAGCGTTATAATTTTTTTTGATGTGAAACATCTATAGCCGCACGTAAAACCGATCTCTGGCGTGGCGACGCATGCTGTGGCGACGCGTAACCACGGTATATGATGGTATATATATATACAGTCTATATGCAGTAGTGTGTACGGTGTGGCGACGCGTCGCCATGCGCAATCGACTGTGCGATTCTCTCCCACTCGATCCGGCGTTAAGCCATCTCTCTCGCTACACAGCTCGGATACCTATAATGTATACTCCGTAGTGTATACAGTGTTGTTTACTACAGTACACATAACCTGTGTTTTACTTGCTAACAAATTATTTTTTCGTAAATCATTATGACATCTTTAGTTCCTATCACAATCTGTTATTTTCTGCATATTACTTTTACAAAATAATTTCGATGCTTCACATCTGCCAGGCGTCCCGTGACGGCTCACATTTTTTTTTGTTCTTAAACACAAAAAAATACTCATCGAGATATATTATTATGTAAGATGGAAAAAATACAGTTCATATAGCGATGTGACTATTTCAAATCGTTTTTATACCAAATTAGTACTTTTACTACTTCGTGCTTTTTTATGTTCATTTATGGAAAACGTTTCTATGTATATAGGTAAATACATTTTGAATATTAGATATTCATGAAAAAGTTATAATTTTAACATCGATTTTTTTTTATTGCTTAGATGGGTGGACGAGCTCACAGACCACCTGAAGCTAATTGGTTACTGGAGCCCATGGACATCTACAACCTAAATGCGCCACCCACCTTGAGATATAAGTTCTAAGATCTCAGTATAGTTACGACTGCCCCACCCTTCAGACCGAAACGCATTACTGCTTCACGGCAGAAATAGGCGGGGCGGTGGTACCCACCCGTGCGGACTCACAAGAGGTCCTACCACCAGTTATTTTCTGGCAAAACGATAAAAACTTCATATTTACTTATAAAAATTATGAAGCGTCTACATGCATCTTAAAACATGAGAAACCGCCTCCTCATTCACGATACGCATAAATTTTAAGTCCTAACGAGAACAAATTTATTGAAACGTCCAATTCAAACTGACATTCTGAAGCGACATTCTTGTGGGCGTATAACAGCTCCGACCACATAAAACAATCATTATAATTACTGTCGGTCTTAAGTTTCCACTAATCGCTGGTACATAAAATATTTTGACGTCGCGATAAGAACAAACACGCCGGCGCGAGTTTATCTTATCAGCTCTGAGTGTCGGTTCCTAATGACCTCTAAGGTCTGCCGCCATTACTTATATACTTCCGAACTCAGTGACAACTTCATTATGAAAGGAAATGCTTTAAATCCTTTTAGTGTGCGTTGAAATTAAGAGGCTTTCGTTGCAATGCGGGAATGGTGATGTTTAGAAGAGGCTTATGTGCCGTCGAGGACTGGTCTTAGAGCTTTCAAAGGACGCATACGTTAAAAGGCGATATGAGTCCAAAAGGACTTTTTTAAACTAATGCGCATTCAGTCATTTTCTAAATTATATTTCAATGATCGTGCTAATGGTAATGATTTTAAAATCACGATTTTTTGTTTGCATAGTTTATGTTCAGTACTTTAGGAGTGTTACGGCATTTCGGATCATCCTGATCCACTAACGGTGCTTTTAGGTATCTCAAGCACCGGTCATCGTTTTCATCGAACCCGTCGCTAGCGACGAAGGGCTTGTCGAGTAAATTAACTCACAGACACAGCCCACTGAGTTTCTCGCCGGATCTGCTCAGTGGGTCGCGTTTCCGATCCGGTTTTAGATTCTGCGAAGCACGGCTCTTGCTAGGGTTCGTGTTAGCAACGTCGTCAGATTTGAGCCTCGTGAGCTCACCTACAAGCTCGGCGAATCTAGAATAACCCCTTGAATTTACCAGAATAGGAAGGGAAAAAAAAGAATAAAAAAAATTAGAAGTGTTTGCGAATAAATCACATCGTAATTTAATTGACAAAACAAGGAAATAAATCGGCTTACGTCCGAAACGAAGACAAAGTTTGCGCAGCCCGCGGGATATCCTTCAAGGGAGAGTGCTGTGATTTATAAGGTTTTTATCTCGGCAACAGTAGACTTCTCGTCTCAGATAGGACCGTGTGAGCATAAATCATGTCGTGACGATTGTCAACCAAAATTAAACGCCACTTAGTAATTGTTTCCTAAGGTTAAAAGACAATATTGGACTGAAATTAAATTTGATTACTAGACAGAATTTTTATTTTATTTTTTCTTTAGATTTAAGATGCAGTTAATGAGACAAAACATTTTTAATTTTTGCATTGACATGACAGCTATCCTAGTGTTCAAATCAAAATTCATAATTAAGTACTCCGCCCAAGGTATCATAGATGTGATATTTATTAGTTCTTAAGGCGTAAATTCGGGGGTTTTAACTTAACAGGCATTAAATGAACTTTCACAAATACTTGATGTCCAAACAAAAATAGCGCGGAAACATCCATCAACATTGCAAAGTAAGCAAAAAATGGTGTTCCATGAATGGTGTTCCATGGTATCTATCATAGAACAAGACAAATGACAGATGCCTGAAACACGCCAACGACATTTTCAAGATGAGTTTGCATACATATACCAACACAAGTATCGAACTTTGACATTCGACCAAGTGATAGCATCCGCTTAAAAATCTTCCTCACATTTTAATTAATGTTACTGTGGTAAATTTGACAGATGCCTGAATCTCGCTTACGACATTTTCAAGATAAGATACATATACAAGTTCCGAACAACTACATTCGGACCCAAAGAGGTAAAGTGCAACCTAACCCATGCATCAGTTCGCTGAGTTTCTCGCCGGATCTTCTCAGCGCGTCGCGTTCCGATCCGGTAGTAAATTCATTCGCGAAGCGATTGCTCTTGAGTTGTTAGGTCTCCTTCGGAGGCGCTCGGGCAGTTGTTAGCAAATCCCACCTCTCTTGGCTGAGCCTTTGCTCACCCACCTGTCCTGGTGAAACTGGAAAGGCCTCCGGGCCACCAGTGATCATACAATCATAAAAAAAAACATTCGGACCGTCGCCGCGTCGGTTTACCGAGAAATAACACCCGCTCGATGGAAGATCTTCCCTTTGTATATACTTATACCTACATTGCCAAACATTACGGTTGACATTTTCAAAATTATTTTCTTACGATACAAGCATATTATGCAAGTTCTCTTTCCACCAAAACACTTCGACGCGAAAGAAATAAACAAAACCCACTCGTGTTTCAAGTATTTTTAAAATTGACATTCCCACGGGAATTTCTGAACATTTAAAGATACGGTACTACTGGCCTATGCACTTTTATTTGACATGTAGTTGTTGAAATAAATGTTTCTATTTGAGTAGATTAGTAGAGTTCATGAGCCGCAGTGCACTCTTACGGCATGCTCTACCACCACTAATTACACTTAATTTTTCGGGTTTGTTTGCTTGATCTCACTCACTGGTTAACAAATGAGACCGAACTAACATTCATTTATATTATACAATGGCATTTCCTTAAAATTTGAACGAATTGTTATTTTTTGGCAAACATAAGTTTTTTTTTTATTGCTTAGATGGGTGTACGAGCTCATAGCCCACCCGGTGTTAAGTGGTTACTGGAGCCCATAGACATCTACAACGTAAATGCGCCACCCATCTTAAGATATGAGTTCAAAGGTCTCAATACAGTTACAACGGCTGCCCCGCCCTTCAAACCGAAACGCATTACTGCTTAACGGCAGAGGTAGGCAGAGCGGTGGTATCTACCCGTGCGGACTCACAAGAGGTCCTACAATCAGTAAAGTGATGATAGCTACCACCAGTAATTACGTAAATGTATACTTTTTTATGGGATTCGTTTTTATAACGAGCTTATTTCTTCAGGGCAAAGATTTTTTAACATGCATTCCTCAATATTTAAGGGAAGCGACAACCACCTTTTTTAATCAACTCCATTTTAATGTTGCCGCATCGTACTCTATCTTCGGGGCATTCGATACGAATGCAGCTGCACTCGAACAAGACTAAGTGCTCCGGACGTCTTGCACGCAAAGCAACGAACGCTTAAAGATTAAAAAAGGGTGCGTGTACTTATGTACGCGCGTAAGAAGTCATACTTTATATCTATTTTTTTTTTTTTTTATCAATTTGAAAAAAGATTGATTAAACCACATCCTCAAACACGCATATTGGACATCCCTTTTATTGACATCGTATAAATTCGGTAATTCTCGGTACGGTTCGGAAAGTTCACCTGCGGCTATATTCAGACTCGCCAAGTTACGTCGGTCGTATTGTAATGAGCGATTTAATGGGCAACTTCATTCTGTTAATTTTGTGTCACGGTGCGCGCGCATCGTAAAATTTCACTCTCATCAATTTTTCATAACGCGCCTAAAGAAGTATAACTTTAAAACCAGAAAAACATACTCTCTAAAACGATACGTTAATAGTTTCCGGTCGAAGGCTCATCGATTTAAAAGCATCATAAATAAAATGTAATTTTAATAAGTGTATCGAAATACAAACAATAACGGAGCACATTGTGATGACTGTTATAAAAAGCCAATTAGTACACAGCACGGCCTTCATAATAAAAGCCGTAATCTGAACACGTTATCACAAAAGCGCCGAAAGGCTTCACTTGGAGCTTTTAATTTATTGTATCAATTAAGGAATTCTTCACACTGACGTTACAATTACTGGAAAGTTCTAAGGTTGGTCACTCCATGTTGCTGGGCTCTTTGTGCTCGATTTGTGTCGGAAATTCAGTAATTGACAATCAAACGATCTTCAATTGGAAATTTGTGGCAAATTTAAAGACATTTCCGATTCAAAATGTCTGTTTGATTTTGAGAAAATTTAACAATATATGTTTATACTCAGCATAAACCAAGTTTTGGTATTTCATATGCGCTGATGATGTTTAAGAGGAAATAAACGAATAACATGAGATGAAACGACGTAATTAAATAAGACGTTTCAGGTATTTAGTATTGGCTAAATACAGTTTGCTATTCTTTGTTTTAATTCCGTAATATCTTTATATAAAACTAGCCGTACTCGCCCGCTTCGCTGCGCATTTAAAATTAACATTATTTTTTATTGTCATTATTATTAGGTACAACTTCCACAATGCCTTCCACAAAGCTAAGGATCGTAGAAGATGGAGGGAAATCGTACGGAAGAAACTGATGCAGCGGGAGAGTCACGACCCTCAGTAATGAGGAAAACGACTATCAATAAACGACTATAAATATTAGACTATCCATTAAGTACGTGTATTAGTTACATGGATACCTAGTTTCAAGTCAATCGGATGCATGGTTCAGTAGTTATAACGGAACATCCGTAAAAACCACTGTAGATTTGTATATTAGTATAGATTTTGAGTTACTATGGAAACAAATGATGAATTAAAAATAATAATATTAAATCTACGTTTAAACAAATAAAAACGGGCAAATTCGAAAATAATTTATTAATATAGCTTACGGTACAACTCTTCCTTCGTAAATCATTGGGAGCTAGCCAATCACTCAACCGGTGTCTTATTCTGCAATCCATTATGTTCGTTAGTCGTTTAACAATATTAATAAACTTTGGTTGCAAATAACTCAAATATAATTGAGTAATATGATAATGCAATTTATACAGGGGATTAGGGGCAGTCTGATTTGATTCATGAACGCGGCCATCATGTTATTTTAGCTGTTGTTGTAAAATTGTAAAATGATAGTTATTCTTCTGAAGTTAATCTCTCGGCTACTTTTGCATATTAAAATTTAATCACTAAATTATAAATTGTGTACATTGTGTGAACACAATTATGTATTAATTGTGTATTTATTCTGAGCAGCGAGAATAGCAAAAAGTATAAATAAACGCAACTATAAATTATTACTTTTTAATGTTTAATGTTACATAGATAGAGGCAAATGGCGTGGAATGGTCCGTAATAAACTCCTGTTGCGAGGAGGTGGTCACGACCCTCAGTATTGAGGAAACCGAAGCAAGAAGAAGAAGAAGACGTATAATACAATAAAAATTCGAACAATCACCAAATATAAAATACTTATGCTTTCATTTCAGAAAATATTATATTTGATTTTTTTAAATGGTAGGATACGCTTGCCAAGTCTCCTAATCATTGACTAAATGCTTAAAAATAGCGTGTACTAGCACCAGAGGATGTCACCAAACAAGGCTTTGAAATATAATAAAAAAGGGTGCGTGGACGCGCGTTAGAAGTTATACTTTATTTTTATTAAATTTATTTCTTTTTTTTTTATTTAAATTTTAATCAATTTGAAAAAAAATCGATTAAACAACATCCTCAAACACGCATATTGGACATCTCTTTTCTTGACATCGTATAAATTCGGTAATTCTCGGTACGGTTCGGAAAGTTCACCTGCGGCTACATTCAGACTCGCCAAGTTACGTCGGTCGTATTGTAATGAGCGATTTAGGCAACTTCATTTCTGTTAATTTTGTGTCACGGTGCGCGCGCATCGTAAAATTTAACTCTCATCAATTTTTCATAACGCGCCTAAAGAAGTATAACTTCAATATAACTTCAAAAACATCAAGCACTTCTTATGAGTTCTAGCCATGACTATATCAATATTCAATCAATAAGCTTATGAAGATTAATATGTAGAAATCTTTCACTAACCCAATCAAACAAATGTTAATAATTTGTTCCATGACATTCCCAACGCATCTTACAGTTTGTTTATTAGAAGTTTAAGAGGGCCTAATTCGATGTCACATTAACTTGCTCCAACTTAACAACTGTATACAATTCACTTTTTACGAGCTCTTCGTGGACTATTTATTACATTTGTCACTTGTTTAGAGAGGAGTTATAAAACTGGGTTTTATTTTATTTCATTCGGCTATTGGATACGAATATGTTTACGATATACGATATCGTTTTAGATTATTTATTAAGTTGTATTGAGTGAGTTGAATTTTTAAATTAAATGGGTATTGGCGATAAATTTGCAGTTTCGGTAGGCAGCGGCTTGGCTCTGCCCCTGGCATTGCTGAAGTCCATGGGCGACGGTAACCACTCACCATCAGGTGGGCCGTATGCTCGACTGCCTACAAGGGCAATAAAAAAAAATTGTTAAAACATCTAGTTGTCAGATAATCACCTTCACTCTAAGCAAATTGATTGAATAAGATATTCCGCAAATAAAGCAAACCATTTTGGTAAATTTCAATTAAAAACGAGCAACGAGGCATAATATAAAATTTATCCCTTTCCACGATATTTGCTGACGCCTTTATTAAACAATACTAATTTCACGGACCCAGTGATGCGCGTTTCAGAATATCGATGATTTATCGGTAAAGTTCCTTTGATGTTCTTCGCTATATTGTAATCTGTTTCTTCCTTAAGTGGATACACTAAAAGAAGAAAAAGAATTTGTCAATACAAATACACTTTGCGAGGAAAGGTCTCGTAAGTGATATCATGTTGACTCGAATATAGGAGGGCCTACGCCTGTTTGCTCTCGCCACAATCTCGGATTGGTAATAAGATGCGACACATGTATTATCCCGATTAAATCCCCTTCGGGAAAGGGGCTTAGTTATAGTGATGTCTTTACTTTAAATGTCCTTCATCGTCGAACCGGATTCTCTTTAAGAACATTGTTTATATATTCAGAGTGATTTTAGTATCCAAACAATTTTGTTTAAGTGTATTTTATGCTATTGATACTAAACTAATCGAAGCATAATTTTATAGCCATTATAGTCACAACCACTAAACGATACAAAGCTTGAAAGGTGTCATTAATATCTTACTTATAAAGTATTGTTTTGATAACATTTGCTTGTTGAAGGATTTTTTTTAAACATAATATTATACAATTTTTTTTTTCTGGTACAAATATTTATCGATACCTCAAAAGCCAGTTTCATGTATATTGTCGATAGAACAACGTAGAAGTCACCTCACTAGTCTATGATTGATCACCGCAGCTTCTCGCTCGTGGGCTTGTCAAGACGACGAATAACATTGTTAGGGTTCTTGTAAACGTCTCAATGCTGTTGAAATCCTTTTGACGTTCTTTGATACATACTCCTTATTGATACATCCCAATTATAAAGATACAAAACGAGCTGTATTTATACTAAATATTAAGTTCACTTTTAAAAACACATCTTTCACTTTTATCTTTTGCTTTTAAACATCTATACTTTTAGCATGGTGCAGTGCTTTTGTGGTGGACCAACCAATTCAAGAATACAGAGGCAGTTCCCTTCGATGAGTGCAGTAGAATGTCCGCGGACATGGACATCGTAAGACGCATAGCATCTACTTCCTTCAGTAGTAGATAACAGTGACTCTATCAAGAGTGAAACGTCTAAGAAGATGAATAAGAAACAAAAAATCATGTTTTAAGGGAAAAAACGTTATATTTCTACTCTGATCAAATCGTTTAAATAGTAACAACATACATGTAATGTCTGCAAGCGTTATGATCCAGTAATGGACGCCAAAATAGGACGGAAGCTTAAAGAGAAATAAAAGGAATAGTCGGTGGGACCACCGACCAAGACGGCGAACTTCAAAGCAACTCATGCTTTAATCCGTACACAGTGTAATCATCGTGACAAACATGGAAATATAGATGATGGAACGGCTAAGTTTTATACGGGTCATAAACCTATTATGTCACTTTAAATTCTTAAGACTTTAGTTTTAAGTTTAAAAAATTATAATATAAATAAATATAAATATTTAGTAACAACTAGGTTTGTGTTCCTAATTCTTCTTTCCTTTTGCGGGCCTACTGGAAGAGATTTCAACATGAAATAAGTAGTGTCCTTGTACTCTGTATCCTTATTGTCGTGTCTTTTCTAACGGCTGTGTGTACAAAATATATAAAAAAAAAAAACAATTACGCCACGTTAACTGGTCCCGTGATAAGTTCGTAAAGAACTTGTGTTACAGGTACCAGATAACGGAAATAAATATAATATTTTTATTACACACATACATATATTTAATATACACACATAACCCTGGAAATACATTTATATTTATCATACAAATATCTTCCCTTGGCGGGATTCGAACCCGCGACCCCCTTGTGTAGTGACCATGCCACTTACCACTACACCAGACGGCCGTTGAAATTAAGAAAGAACGATTATTCAAACCGAAGGTCTTTGACCTATTCAGGATACAGAAAAACAAACACATAATCCGAAAAGTTTTACTATCGCTAAAAATGAAAATTTGTACAAAAATATAAATTTCGTGTTTTAAAACAATCGTCAACATAGATTTTTTTCGGAACAGAATATTTTATTGTTCACGATTTAATGTGAATGTATATGAGTTTATCGTTTTATCGTAAAATGTAAAACACGGCTACACATTCTGTGAGAACTGCCACTAAAATGAAGCAATAAAATAAATTACTGCTACTGAATAGTTCCACTATAAAGCGATCTTTAAATACAACCTAAATATGGATATGGTATTTGATATTACTATCTTCATTTTGAATAATGCTGTACGATGGACAAACGACAAGGTCCCGAGTCGTTAATGACAGCTAAAGCTGTTAAAAAACGTAAGACATTTTAAAGAAATAGCATCAAAGGTTTTTGTAAAGTTCATATTTTCAAAAACAATAGGAAATACATAGTTTGATGTTTATTTCCATTCGAAAATCTCGCAAAAATGTGATCACTAGTTAATAGAAATATATAATATTCAAACCAAACCATTAACACGAGTGAAGACGTTTGCAATGATAAATAAATAATAATAGTAAATAACTGGGAAAAAAATCACGCACGGTCATTCGGCCCCAATTTAGGAGTCCCTGTCTTACCTTTACCAGAAACTGATAAGCATACTTATATAAGTTTAAATACACCCTTATATAGATAATAAACATCCAAACAAAGAACAAACAAACCTGTCCATCACACGAACACTTGCCCGATGTGGGAATCGAACCCACGACCCTCGGCACAACAGTTAGGGCCACTAAAGCACTACTCAGTCAAATAATACAAAACAAGCCAATATCTATTATTTAAAAGCAACACTATAACAAGAATTGCTAAAAACATATCTAGTTATCTCACATCTGTGTGATATTATTACTAAATGTATTTCCAGGTATATTATAGTTAAGCTTGCATCAAAGGAAAGTGATATTCAGTTAACATTCCAGGAGATTGTGTTTGAATCTGTAATTAAAGTAGCTCACAATAACATGCGCGATTTCTGGGTCGTCGCTCTTACCTGGAAATAGAGAAAAGATAGTATTAGAATAATTTGTCTACATTTTTACACGTTGTTGTTAACAATAGACAGTGCTCTGGACCGACAATTTTGAGGCTCGCACATTGATGTTGTTAATTAGCAATTTCTGTTCAAAAATCTTTATCGCACCACATTCCATCTCGAATCACTGAGGATCCCGCATCGCATCATCAACATCCGTAAGGCGTTAAGAGTTTTACCACCCGTTGCATAGGAACGCAGGTTTTCCTCAATCGGAGGTCTCGGCGCATAAGGGGTTAGTGATTACCAGGGCCCATAGACATAACAAATACCACCATTTGCCTTGTGGAATGAGGCTTAAGCCGCAACTTTATAGTATATCAGCTGTTTCACAGCCGTCAAATCAGAAAGTAGAAATTGGTAACATAGAGGTACATAACTGTGTGGCCTCAACATCGTGAAAACGTAATCATCTAAATAGTATATGTACCAACTTTAATTTTAACCTATTTCATGCATAGCTTTTATCGCGGGCTTTGAGCGTGGCGGCCGAATCAAAAAATTCCGTAACGAAAATAAAACCTAACACCCCCATTCCGCCTGTCATGTAGCTCGCGTTCAACACATTCACACGTTGCGCTTGTGTAGTGTTTGTGAATAAGCGCGTGGCGTGACGTCGCACTGCATGCGCATCATGAAAAGTCTGCCCATCTCTCTCTCGCGCGGTCTAGCTTATGAGTCTGAAGGGGACAGTTAATGCTTTGCTTTTGATAATTAATGTTTATAAATATAGCGTGGTCTTATTTTATTATGGTATTAATATTAAATTATTATTGTCTAATTAAAATTGCATAGCTTTTTATTACTCGACGACGCGATCGCCTTGATCGTGTATAGAATTCGTGAATACGTTAACATTAAGTACGTATTATATTAGAAAAATATGTACCTGCCAACGGGATCTGAGTACCGGCATAGTTGTAGCACTCGATGCGAGCACACCGAACGCCTTATTGTTTAGGCCACGATGACTTTTATAAGTCATTAATACGGCTTGCAGTATCACGGACATCAGTAATACCAAAGGAAAAACCAAGCAGTTGTGTATCGCTAAGGACTCTTTCAAACCTCGTTTAAATGAGATGTCTTAGCGCTTAGAAAATATGGACGGAATCTCCATACCGGATCCTGTGGACCGCATGGTAAACAGTCGACGTCGCCCTAAACACGTCATTACGGATCCTCCCAATCCATTAAAGGTGCTTTTAGGTACCTCAAGCACCAGTCACGGTCCTTACCGAACCCTTCGCTTGCGACATAGGGCTCGACGAGTAAATTAATCCATAGACACAGCCCACTGAATTTCTCGTCGGTTCTTCTCAGTGGGTTGGGTTTCGGATCTGGTGGTAGATTCTGCGAAGCACTGCTCTTGCCAGGGCCAGCGCTAACAATACTTCCGGTTTGAGCCCCGTGAGCTGACCTGCACGTCAAGGCGAAGCTGAAATAGCCTCTCAAGGCTATCAGCATAGGTAGACATAAGATTCGGTAATATTTAAACAAGTTGCTTCGTTAGCTACAGAGAAACAGATATATTAGTAATATGTTCTACAATTGCAATACTAAAAGAATTCTTAAAATCGTTTCGCGCATCGACAATTTTGCTCAATTTTATTGTAACATTAATTTCTTATCGGGAGCTCTTCGGATCTCGAATTCAGCTTACTTCCAATTTATTTTAACTGCCCATTTCTTGGTATTGAATTAAATTTATTGTTGCAGTTAACCCTTTTGAAATGCGCATAGCGAGAGGTATTTAGTTACTGAATCACATAAACACAAAACAATTAACAGTTTTAAATTTGAAAATAAATTTACTTCCGGTGTACTCAAAAAATATTCGATCTGAAAAAAAAACCTAGCCTGATTTAACGATTTTAATTAAATAAATAAAGGAACAAGGGAAATATTACAAAAAAAGTAATTCACGATTCCCATTCGACTTTTTCCAACTGGAATAAAACATTCCCAGTCCGCTTTAAAAAAAATATTATTTATTTTATCCAATCCGTATATTCCGATATAGTACACGATAGTTGTACGAACAATAGGAAAGTAAAAATAAAAGATCCGTTCATACCGAACGATAATCTTAGGCCTTTATTGCCGAGGAGGCGACAAGGCCAATAAAACATTTTCTCAGTACAACGCCATTATGGAACCTGATATTCGTGATACCGAATAAACAAGAAAACGATTCGGTTTGTTCGATTTTTGAAATTAAATATTTGGGGACAGTTGAACACAATTTTCTGAAGTCTCTTCGTAATTATTTTTCGAATTTATAATAAAAATACACGTATTATTCAAATAAGAAAATATAACTGTCACTTAAGAAGCTAAAATGAATTGTGCGTTATTGAAAATGGAATTTAATCAGCAGTTGAATGTGACTTAAGAAATACATTTAAACCCTTTTAACAACACAAAAATCTTACGTACGTTTACTGGTGGTAGGACTTCTTGTGAGTCCGCACGGGTAGGTACCACCACCCAGCCTATTTCTGCCGTGAAACAGTAATAATGAGTTTCGGTTTGAAGGGTGGGGCAGCCGTTGTAACTATACTTGAGACCTTAGAACTTATATCTCAAGGTGGGTGGCGCATTTACGCTGTAGATGTCAATGGGCTCCAGTAACCACTTAACACCAGGTGGACTATGAGCTCGTCCATCCTTCTAACCAATAAAAAAAACGTACACGTAAGATAGTTCTCAGAAATATTTAATTTTCAGATTTGCATAATTTTTTTTTTATATCACTGAATACGTAATGAAACCGATAAGCACGGTAACCGAGTTAATTGGCAACCGGAAACCAGTACGAGTTGACGTTTTAATTCAGAAAATTCTTTATGCGGCGGCTTGAATGGGTAATAAAATCATTAGCATGCAATCCGGGCCTAACTAATTTATTTCTTTCTTTTTCACAAACACGATTCCACTTGAAAGAAGAAAAAAGCTATTTTTATTGTCTGTCAATGTAGAGGAATGTTATTTTGACATCATGATTTATGGATGCTATATTATTATACTAGCTGACCCGGCAGACTTCGTAATGCCTCAATCGATAACTAAAAGACTTAAGCTTTTATATAAACTAAACTTAAAACAAACAAAAGGAATCCGTCCGACGAGGTACATATCAAAGGAAAAGCAAAATTGTTATTTTTATTTAATTCCGATCATTTTCATATTTATCTACCTTTTAAACCTTCTCTGGACTTCCACAAATAATTCAAGATCAAAATTAGCCAAATCGGTCCAGACATTATCGAGTTTTAGCAAGACTAACGAACAGCAATTCATTTTTATCTATATATTAATACGTGAAGCAAAAACTTTGTATCCCTTTTTACGAAAATTGCGCCGACGGAGGAGTATAAAATTTTCCACACTTATAGAGAATATAGGGAAGAAGTGCACAATGCTAATTTTTTTAAAAATAATGCATAAAATACACATTAAATCAATAAAGAAAACATTACACACACTACCATGTATTTGACACACACACATATACTCTTTATTTATTGTCAAACTGTTGTTATTGCCTAGTCTGTAGTCAAATTGAGAATAGGTTAGCATTGTTTATCTTTAATATTACGAGTATTTGTCTATAGTGTAGTCTTGGCGAAATCTGTAACAATAGGACCATAATAATGTTGAAACTTATAATTTCAATTCATTATAGTCGAATTTCGACTACCGCGGGACCACTAGTATATACAGATTGCTGTATTGGGTGAAGAAGCTACCCTACCGCTTTGCCTAGTTAAAAGTCATCCCAAAACTTACGTCGAAATCCTGATTGGGAATTACAACTACGTTCGAAATAACGAGCCCTTCAGACTGGAATGCATTATTGATCCGTAGCGGAAATAGCCAGAATTGACACTACCCGTGCAGACTAGTCAACTATTATTTTATCAATATTACACATTGTACGGAAAGTATTTAACGGTAGCCAGAGGTTTGGCTGTGCCATTTGCATTGCTGACGTTAACCTCTCATTATCAGAAGATACGGTCACTGGTCTAGCATGAAAATAAAATGATATATGAAAATATAAAAATGATGTCTTCTAAATTTATGCGTTCTACGACAATTATGATGTCTCAGGTAAACCGCTGACTATACTTCTTGTTAAGGTTCTAATAAGCACCCTTTTTTCAGGTCTGGCGCCTAGTTACGAAAATTAAATTGAATAACAAATAACCTACAGTGAGAAAACTACTGGTAGCAGCACGTCTTGTCAGTCCGCACGGGTTGGTATCACCGCCCTGCCTATTCCTGCCGTGAAGCCATAACGCGTTTCAGTTTGAAGGGCGGGCCAGCCGTTATACTGTTAAAACTGAGACCTTAGAACTTATATCTCAAGGTACGTGGCAGCATTTACATGTGCTCCGGTAACCACTCAACACCAGGTCGTTCACCCATCTAAGCAATAAAAAAAGAAGAAAAAACCGTTTTCGTCTGTTCATCCGTGTACAGTTTAGTGTATCGCCGATATCGCGCCCCCGCGTCGGACTGATTGGATTCCGGGAGCGTCAACGTTCCTTTTCTATCGCGCGAAAATAACACGTCAGTCAAACAGAACGATAATAAATTCAATTTTCTCTCGAACCGTCGAAATGGCGGCCGGAACCGGACCGGATTAAACGCGTCCCGCTCGTCTTTTGTTCCTCGGAACGTTCCGGATTCGGTTTTTTGTCTCCCCGTTCGCTTTCCACCGTTTTTCGGGCGGTAAAAATAAGCTCACAGCTAATGAAACAACAATGAGCCTTTGTCAGGAATTAGTCTTTTAAGTTTATCTCGTTTGGATATAGATAGGAATCATATTTTTTTCGAATGACACGATAATTAATTTTATCCTTGTTCTATATGACCGACAATTGATATTTGCAATGTGATACACCCTTAAATAAGTAAGCGTTGGTATTGGTAAATAATAAAATACTTCTAAAACTTTCATAGAGAATTAGGCATTATAATTCTGCGAGGAAAATAACTAAGTGTTAAGACATTGACGTCACATGACTCTTACCCCCTTTATTACTTGGGCTTACGTATTTCTCAGCCAATTAAATTAAAACTAAGCATCGCCCCTTCGCATGCAACTCCGCCCTCATTGAACATTACTTTAATTTTAAAATAATGGTGGGCACACAACTATTGTTATCCCATATGTGAAATCCCTTTGATTGGCATTCTCATTGTTTTAATACACAAATGCATATTATATTATTTATTAATTATTCTTCTTATATGGCGATATTTACGTTCAAGATTACAAAGTACTATTGATTATGGTGGATTTATGTAAGCCTTTAAATAACAATATATCCTGAGACATGCTTTATTTGGGTTGTTTTGTTTTATACAAAACCGAGGTTAGATCTAGACTTTAAATGATAAATCAAGATCAGTCGTATCTTATAAGGCATATTTAAAAATTCGAACAATTGAAAACTAAACAAGCCCTTTAAATAAGTCATAAAGTTTCAGAGGTCGTATAATGTCAATGAATATTTGAATCCGAGTTAGGCAAACGTGATTACTGAAAATATCAAGCAAGTTAGTAATAAAAACACTCCCAATATAATAAGAATAATTTAAGCCAGCTCACGTTTCTCAAGTTTTATTTAAAATGCTCGCAAAATTTAAAACAGCCGTATTCATTGCTCGGCCCCATTCCTAAAGTTTGTCTATAAACAAAAATTCATGGTCAGATCACGTATTCTCCAGAAACTTGGATCCTTTGGGTACAATTCACACGTGTCGCCATGTCGTGGACTACTAATTTATAGTTCTCGTCCAAGGACAGCTGAAATAGGTACGCTTTTACCAGTTGATATACCGAACATGTTTTGCTAAAGTTCAGGTTAGGCATATACGACTTTTTGCAATGAAGGAATGCTGCAAGTTTTGGGTCAGCTATTGACTTGTTAATTAATTATAAAATCCCGTTATTTTCAGCTACGGAGCAACCTTACGTCACAACTATTAGGGTAAGATACTCGTTTTTACATTGCAATTAAAACTTTGTACAGGCAGTGGTTTTTTCCACGGTTCAACAGTATCGATTTCATGAAAATAAATATCCATAAGCTGAAAGTAGTTATATTCCAAAAAAAAAAATAAGGCGTAGCCACAGCATGTTTCCGAGCGAGTGATCACAAAAATGAATTCAGTTTTATCCAGTGTGATTTACATAAAACTTGTTTAAATGTTAATCTGTGAGCTTGGGTTGGATTATGACGTGCCCTCTGACATGCGGTGTGCTGGGGTTGCCAGGTGAATTTTATTTTATTCGGTCTCAAAAGTTTCAGCAAGACCGCGGCTAATTAAATTCTTGAAAGTCATGCAAGTTTTCAAGGAATTTAAAGGTTGAAGAAGTGAACCGTTATTTAAATATTCATTTGTATTAAATCGAGAAAAATATATCCTCCATTTTGTACCAAAAGGTTGTATGTGTTAAAAACATCAATATAATGAATGCAAGTTTCCTTACCATTACAGAATACAGCGGTCTTTCATTAAGCTTCCTATTCTGCGATACGAACTTTAGTGGGCGTATTACTTTAATAATTTATATCTCCATACATGGGATACCAAGTTTCGTAATAGTTAAAGGGTGTAAGGCACTTACTCCGGTCCGTATGGGGTTACTCAGAAATTCGTAACGACTGTAAACTCTTTAAGGGCTCATTATGTAAACCTTAATAAAACCGTAACTGTGCAAGTGACGTGATGTAGATGGATGATTTTGGGTTGAATTTTGCATATTAACAAGAAACCCAAGGTTTCGCAATGTTTCGCTTCTGCGTTACTTTAGTGCCACCCCCACCATAATTTATTATTTATTACGAGTATATTCCATTTTGCGTAACTCTCAATGGTAATTATGTTTCTATTATTTTTTTTGTCCATCCTTTGTCATGGTTGCATCATAATATGACGTTTTTGTTAGCCGACAAAGTAAGACAAAAAATAGATGTAGTGAAAGTCAAGCAAATGCTAAGCTAACATCATTTTGTAGAAAACCATGGAAAATATTAAAATACCAAATAAAACTAATGATATTTCAATTCAAAGGTTAAATTTTGACATTTATTTAGTCTATTGTTTAAAAGCAATGGAACCTATTGATGGAAATGAAAGTACGCATTACAACGTTTGTTTTCTAGTGCCAACTGAGTGTTTTCATTTGTGTACTGTTGTATTTGCTCCATCTAAATTTGTCATTTAACACACTTAACACCGCTTTTATTGTTTGTAAAGTCAAATGATTATTTATGTAGGTCAATAAATAGTAATTCAAAATATCGATTCACACATAATCGGTGACCACGAAAAGTAATCCAAGAAACGACAATCATGAAATATATTTTTAATAAAGGATGAAATGAAACAATAAAAATTATTTTACTTAACGCGAAAACCTCATAATGTTCCAGATAGTATGATGCTTAATACCGAATGATTCTGACGAATTATTCATGACAGTTGAATTAAATGAAACAATACAGTATCTCCATTAATTTTCAATATACTTTTTTTTTTTTTACCTAGGCTGGTAGCCTAGAGAGGCTATTCCAGCGTAACCGTAACTAGTAGGTGAGCTCACGGGGCTCAAACCTGACGACGATGCTAACACGAACCCTAGCAAGAGTCGTGCTTCGCAGAATCTACCACCGGATCGGAATCGCGACCCACTGAAAAGATCCGGCGAGAAACTCAGTGGGCTGTGTCTGAGAGTTAATTTACTCGTCGAGCCCTTCGTCGCAAGCGACGGGTTCGACGAGATCGGTGACCGGTGCTTGAAGTACCTAGAAGCACCGTTAGTGGATCGGGAGGATCCGAGATGACGTGGCAATATACAGTTGAAGCATTGCCGCTGTGCAAATTCAGAAAAACGTACAGATTGCTTTGTTAACGATCAAAAAAGCAATTTAAGTCATCTTTTACTTATCGAGCACGGCCAAAAATGAGTACAAGTATAATTAATTTACAAAGTATGCAAAGCAAATCAACGGAACGTGTTTGAAATTCATCTCAGGTAGTGTTGAATTTTTTCTCGATTTTAATTTAACCGTCAGATACGACCTTAATTTATGTATCAGTGACTCATACGGATGCCGTTTCTATATGAGAAATGGGCTATAATAAATGAACGCTATTCAATCCGAAGCAAAATACGTGGCTACTGTTGTCTTCATTTTAATATATTTTGATTTTTATCAGACCATAAAAATCCATTATATTCCTCGATTTCATCTAATTTATGCTAATCGTCATTCTTGAGGCGCGTAACTCATAAAACATATATTCCATCTGTGTTCTAACAAAATCGTGATGAAATTTCAATAACGGGTTTTCAATCACTTACACCATTGATTTTTTTAATGATACCTCAATGAATTATTATGCAATGAAATTATAAAATATAATTTATCTAAAGTCTGTATTTTGAACTTATATTTAAAAGTCGTGGCCACAAAGTTACACAGCATAATATATCTTAATTATATTGTAAGATATTTTTATGTATGCAAACGGAAAATTACCCCGATCTTGGTTATTTTAAATTAGACACGTTTCAATGTAATTGCAGTTACTTGAATTTCGGTAGACGTCACATTGTTTTATGACCGGAAATTGGATTCTGAACAATCAACTTGATATTATTCAGTTCTTTGTTGATTTCTATTCCTCTATAATTTTCGGTAACTGTGTTGAATGTGAACTTTCTGTTATATTATATGATTATCGAAAATAAGTTTATGAGATTATTAAAATGAAGTCGTCGTGGCCTAAAGAATAAGACGTCCGTTGCATTCGTATGTAGCAATGCACCGGTGCTCGAATTCCGCAGGCGGGTACCATTTTTTCTAATGAAATACGTACTTGACAAATATTCACGATTGACTTCCACGGTGAAGGAATAACATCGTGTAGTAAAAATCAAACACGCAAAATGACAATTTGCGTAATGACCGGTGGTAGAACCTCTTGTGAGTCCGCACGGGTAGGTACCACCACCCTGCCTATTTCTGCCGTGAAGCAGCAATGCGTTTCGGTTGAAAGGGTGGAGCAGCCGTTGTAACTATACTGAGACCTTGGAACTCATATCTCAAGGTGAGTGGCGGCATTTACGTAGTAGATATCTATAAGCTCGTCCACATATCTAAACAATAAAAAAAATAGTAGATTGTAGTAAATTTCCAATATAAAAAATGAGGGTATTTATCGTTTCATCAAAATTTAGGTAAGTGCACTTAATTTAACTAAACATCTTTAATTACATTCCAAGAATGCATATTTCTACTTCAGAATAAACACAAAGTAAATAATTTCCATTTTACATTTCAAACTTATACGATGAATAATCACCTAGCGAGGAATTCAAAAGATATATTCAGAATGATAGATACGAAACACGACACGTACTCTAACTGAATAATGGATGTTTTCGGATTAATATTTTAACTTTTTAAGGTTGTTTCTAGTCTATGAAATACATTTTTTTTCTGTTTTGTTCCAATACACTGGGATCTAGTTACAACCTTTCCGCTCCAAAAAATTGACAATTGTTGTATTGCATGTCACGATGAAAGTAAATGAACATTTCAATCTAATCAGATTTAGAATCCCCTGTTGGCTTCTATTTGACTTGGCATGACTAGAAAACGTGGATCACGGTAAACACATGTAATCGATAGCAATAACAATAATGATTTTAAAAGAATAAAACAATAAATGATAATCGTAAATTATCAACGAAATTTCTAGGGAAATGTAAGACTAGAGTTTAGATAAAGGGTTCATATTTCTTACATAATAATATTCTAACATTGCTTTTCTTAAAATAAAACTCTTCTGTACAAAAATATTTCTGAAATCACTTTGACATACAGAATTCTTGATATCGAAGAACATACTTCTTAGTCAACAAACACATTCCAAGTGTCAGAGCTACGAATAAAATACCGATGGGCCATACTCGATGGCCTTTTGACCTATTTGGTAGCCGATACACTATCGATAGATCTACACTACGCTCGAGGTATTTGAATTACATACAGAAAATGTTGCAGAGTTAAAGTGAACACACGTAGTGACTTTAACTAGCCATCATTTTGTAGATATAGAAAAAATACTAACTGCTTTATTGTATTAAATAACATTATATTTTTTAAATTATTATCAAATCATCAAAATTTTTAAATAAATGAATTTTGAATGGCATTTAATTGTACCCCTACTAAAACAAAAAACTTTCTTATTTAGAGGTGAGATCTTGAATTATGTAATGGACTTAATCAATTCCACAATTAAAAAGCCAGTCACTGGTAGTAGGACCTCTTGTGAGTCCGCACGGGTACCACCCTGCCTGTTTCTGCCGTGAAGCAGCAATGCGTTTCGGTTTGAAGGGTGGGGTAGCCGCTGTAACTATAGTGAGACCTTAGAACTTATATCTCAAGAGTGGCGCATTTACGTTGTAGATGTCTCTGGGCTCCAGTGACCACTTAACACCCGGTGGGCTGTGAGCTCGTCCACCTACCTAAGCAATAAAAAAATCTAAATTTTTAATACACGAATTAATTGGCTTTTAATTATACCATTTATTTTTTATTACACCCCTACTAAAACGACAAACTTTCTTGTTTAGAGATGAGATCTTGAATTATGTAATGCACTTGAATCAATTCCACAGTTAAAATGCCAATTCAATTTCTTGTTATAGCCCATTTTGCGCTTACCTCTGACCACAAACAATAAATTGGATTGGAAAGCACCATTCCTGGGCATAGTGAATCAATCAGCTTACCATGAAATATGATAGTTTGTAATATCAATATCTGGCGATGTACCTATTGGAAACATTGATTGATTTCTTTTGTTTCAGCGCTGCCTTCGTTGAGGCTAAACTGGCGAGACCCGTTATTTCCGGTTTCAGCATGGCATAAAATGGATTAAATCTGCTTACAATTATAACAAGGATAAATTACGTGATAGGAAAACGCAATTTATTATTGTTGGAGAAAATCGAAACGCTTGATTTGATGTTAAGACACCCACCCGTTTTTGTGTTACGCTCTTGACTTATTGCTAGTAATTTATCTATTTGTTTTTTCCAATAAATGTTCATATTTAATATGTTTTTTAATTTAGTTTATTTATTTTTTAATGATTATAGGGTTCAGCTTAGGAGTGACAGTATCATGTTTTTTCTTTTCCAATCACAGTTAACCTTAAATAAATTAAATTGAAATAAAATAAAACGATACAACAAAGTTACTTTTATATAGTTACTAGACTGTGTTGTTGAATAAATTGTGGTATTACTGATTATTCAATTGCACTTTTCATTTAAATTCACGGATGTGCATATTTATGTGTGCAGACTGTTTTTTTTATTATTATTAAGAGGAAACGTGTCATTAATAAGTTTAGAATGCAACTGGAAATGACGATCGACTTTTATATCCCATCTCATATTGTATAGGAGATTAACTCTTAGATGAACTGACGGAGATTGATTCGTCTTCAGAGCAAGAACACAATTTTCTCTCTTCCCGCGTGCTATGGTAACAATATATAGCAAAAGCTTTTGATTGTGGATTGAACTTTTATTTAATTTTAACATAGATGAGTGGACGAACTAAAGGCCGTCAGTTGCTAAGTGGTTTTATTTATTTATTGCATAGATGGGTGTACGACCTCACAGCCCACCTGGTGCTAAGTGGTTATTGGAGTCTATAGACATTTACAACGCAAATGCGCCACCCATCTTGAGATATAAGTTGTCACATGAGGTCCTACAACCAGTCATTACGCAAATTATAATTTTGCGGGTTTGATTTTTATTACACGATGTTATTCCTTCACCGTGGAAGCCGATCATGAACATTTGTTAGGTACATATTTCATTAGAAAAATTTGTACGCGCCTGCGAGATTCGAACACTGGTGCATCGCTATATACGAATGCACCGGACGTCTTATCCTTTAGGCCACGACGACTTCAAATATCTCAATATAGTTACAACGGCTCATACCCGTGCGGATTCAAAAGAGGTCCTGCCACCAGTAAACATAACACCAGTAACACCATAACACACGGTTGAAGCCTTGATTGCATTATATAACGGGTCCTCCAAATTTCAATCCTGAATATTTTTTTGAAGTAATGTTTTTTTTGTGCGATAATTGATTTCTTTTCTTTAAGTTAATATGATAGCTGAGCCGAAGGTCGCGTATTTGATTTCCATATCAGGCAAACATTCCTGTTGCGACCTAGTTTGTTTGTTCTTTATAATATTTGGTATCTATCTATTTAAGCAAACGTTTGCACATCGGTCTCTAGTTCCTATCTAATTCATATTTTCCTTCATAATCAATAATAATAATAAAATGTATACATGATTTAATTTTTTACTGAAGCCTGTGAGATCATCGCAAGAAGTTTTACTCATTGTCTAATTTTATTGTTTAAGTCGTAAACAACGAACCGCCCGACAATAATTAAAATGGGTGAGTTTTTGTTTTTATAACATTCCTGCCGCGCTAATTTGCCAGTCGAGATAAAGTTATTTATCCACTAGGTATAATAAACGGTCGGCTTATCTCATACTACGAAAGTTTTGACGGCGGCACAAAGTTTTGATTTATTTACTTTGCGAGTCACAGTTCGTGTTCTGTTTTGTATATTATGTAGTTAGTGGTGTTAAACATTAATTAGGCTAGCTACGCTATTGAGTAATACCCATACAGCTGAACATACAGCTTAAAAATTCAATGCCCATACAGCTTAACAGATCTTTTTTAATCTACCTAAGCTGTTAGCATTGAGAGGCTATGCCAGCGTAACCTAACGAGTAGGTGAGCTCTCGGGACTCAAACCTGTGGGCGTTGCTAACAATAGCCCTAGCAAGAGCAGTGCTTCGAAGAATCTACCACCGGATCGGAAACGCGACCCCAGGTTGCTTTTGAAATATCTATATATATATTAATATGTGAAGAAAAAACTTTGTACCCATTTTTACGAATATTGCGTGGACGGAGTTGTATGAAATTTCCTACACTTATAGAGAGAATATAGAGAATGAGTGCAGAATCCTAATATTTTTTTTAAATTATGCATTAAAAATACATCAAATAAAAATAAACATTACACGCACTACCACGTATTTAACACACACGCATACACTCTTTTGTTTATTGTTAAACTCTGTGGTCAAATCTATATATATATAAAAGAAAGTCGTGTTTGGCTGAAAATTGGTGAGGAGGTACCTTAGAACCAGGAGAAGGACATAGGACTTTTTAACACGTTCCCGTGGGACTTGACATAAAACGTGGTATAACAAAACGCAACTGATATGGAATAAAAAAACGCAACTGACAGCTAAACGTAATATATTCTATGGTTAATTATAGTAGAATTTTGAAGTTGACGTGTTTAACACAAACTGTGTGGCGGAAGAAAGTTCGCCGGGTCCGCTAGTTCAGAATAGATTGATATTGTTTATCTTCAATATTATTTATCTATAGTGTAGCCTTGGCGAAATTTGTTATTATAGAGGTCTATGATAGTCTTTGACAATAGACCCTTAATAATGTTCAAACTTATAATTTAAATTAATTATATAATAGTCGAAATAATAATAATAATATATAATTATATACCGGGCGACTACTAGTTATTAAAAATTGCTCTAAATTATAAAAGTATGTCGCTCTGTAGTGGTCTCTTTGTAATTCACTAACAAATGTTTCAAAGGCAGTTTAACCGAACGCTAACGTCAGGGTCTGCAAGCCCGCCGTGAATTCCCACACCAACATAATTAGTTGCCACTAAGTTTTTCAACAAAGGGCCGTACGTGAGCTTTAGGTGGAAAGAAACTGAGCCGTTACCATGACAACGCATAAACAAAGAATTCGCTGACCACGCCATGTTATTAACAAAGAAATACCCGCTCGTAATCGATGTAATGCGATAATTTATTAATTGTACTATTTTTAACAATCTATATATTAATACGTGAAGCAAAAACTTTGTATCCCTTTTTACGAAAATTGCGCGGACGGAGGAGCATGAAATTTTCCACACTTACAGAGAATATAGAGAAGAAGTGCACAATGCTAATATATTTTTAAAATAATGCATAAAAGATACATTAAATCAATAAAGAAAACATTACACACACTACACTACATACCATGTATTTGACGCACACACGCATGCATACTATTAATTGTCAAACTTTTGTTCTTGACGTCTGTTGTCAAATTGAGATTAAATATTGTTTGTCTTTGTTAATATTTTTTATAGTGTAGTCTTGGCGAAATTTGTGATTATCGAAGTATAAAATACAATCATAATAGTGTACAAACTTACAATTCCAGTTAATTATAGTCGAATTTCGACTACTGCGGGACTTCTAGTAATAATTATTTTCAATACTGATTGATAATAATATAGGTCTACTGATAAAGATGATTAAAGTGATTTTAAAGATAATACGATTTTTTTTTACATTGTTTTTTTGTTTTAGCTAACAAAAGTTTAGTTAATTTGAACTGTATTGAAATCTAGACATTTTTCCTGCATAAATACACCTGATCAACAAGATTTTGAGTGAGCAATAAAGCGAAATAACTCATACTTTTTGAATTTGAAAAGTATGAGTTTATTATATACACTGAAGAACAAAAAAAAAGAAACGATTGTAATTCAATTATGTAATCCATTGTTTTATTAGTAAAATTGTTTTTATTATTTAATGATCCAAAATGAACTGCTTAATCGGACTGTAACAGTTTTATTTTAATTCAGTGAATGAATAAGTTTTTAATATATGTTAATTGCATAGAATACGACATCAGTGAACGTTTTAATTGAATTAATAAATTCAACTTTACGTTGCATATTAACTGGTTTTATGGCGTTAATTATAACGTTTGAAGCCGAATTTTGGTAACACATTAATTCGCCGGAATTCTTTGATAAATTAATAATTATATTGTTAATCATTTTGAATGACTTCAGTTTTAATAATTGGTTTATTTTTGAAAAAAAAAGTAGAGAATTGTTATGTTTCATTTTTCTAGGAATCGTTTTGAACTAGTTACTTTGTGAGATAGTCTGGTGATACCAGTCACTGATAATTGCAATTGTGGCTCGCGTTACATACAATGTTACTAGAGTGCATAGACAAAGCAAACATTGAATCCGTGCACAACGAATTGGAGATACAATTGTAACATAATTAAAACTAATTTCGTAAAATTATTTTCGTGGTCGCAGACGATTGTAAACAGAAACGTCGGATACTATAGACAAATAATAAAACCACACTCCCGAAAACAGAAGAAAATATTAAAGCTATTTTTAGTGTTCACCAAAGGTATTAATTACCATTTCGAAGCAAAAATAAGAATTATACCGATACCTATTGTGAAAGCTGTACGTTCTAGTGAAAACTACAGTAGATGAATTCTAATGGATTGATCCATTGAAGATAAAAAACTCATCTGCTCATTTATTAATAACGCTATAATAATTGAAAATCTTTTGAAGATTTTTTGTTTTTTTTTGGTAATTTAATACATAAGAAGAATATTGTACAGATATCTGAGTTGAAATAAGTTTCATTTCGTTGATCATTGCTTGTAAATGAAATTCTAAGCAAAAAACATAACAAAATAATTTCAAAACTAAAACCATTTATATTCGTAAAATGTATTATTTTATTCACATAAAAATAAAGTTTACTAGGGTAAAACTATAGCATAAATTGTGTTGCTCTATAAAGAGAAACAACATTTAAAGCTATTTCTTCACCAGTTTTTATGTTTTTTTTATATTATACAATTCAAAATGTTTTTATATTTCTTATGTTCCTTCTTCTAATGTTTCAATATTCAAATTATCATTTATGTCACCTGTATAACATGTTAAACTCTTTATGTCATAAATCATATGGATGTTACATTCGCATAGATGTATTTTTTGTCCAAAAATCACTGCTCCGAGTAAGAGCAAACATAATTTTGGATCAGCATTTCCGAACAGACAATAACTTCTCATTTCGGTCCTGTGCCGCATACGTGCCCTGCAAATCAAGTAGTTTCAAGAGCGGATGGGAGAGATGTATGAAAAATCGTGTAGGGAGTGACACAATAAGCGAGGAAAGGTAGGGGGGTCCACAAGGTGCTTTAATCGGAAACTCACCCTTCTTTCGCGACGCGGCGCGCACCATAATTCAATGTCAAACGAATGTTTACTCTGACAAACTTATTATATTTCTTACAGCGAGCATCATGCCTAATACTACCTTAATGATCGTAAACTTATTATTAAAATTTATAGTAGGCCTTTTACAATAAGGTTTAAAATCGTCTATTTAAATAACATTTCTAAATTTGTTGACAGGGACCTGCCCCTACTAACTGCTGATGAATTAGCCCGTCAATAATATCAAAGCAAAACGCCAGCTGTCAATTTTAGAGTGACGCCTTCAGAAGGGTTGGTCTCAAAAACTGGCAATTTGAGCTTTACGTGTCCAATTTTAAAGTTAAAAGTTCACAAGCAGATAGCGTCAGTGTTCTAAATTTAGTCGCACAGATTTTTGTGTGATTGATTAGGAGTGTAATGTGTCAATTGCGTGCGTATATGAATTATGAGTTTAGATTATGTCAATCTGATAATGGCGGTGTTTGGAAATAAAAATAATGATTTTATATAATTTAAAGTTAATTTAGTAAGGTGATTCGAATAAAAGTTGTGTAGTATTTGTTCATCTAGAGCGCTTGTGTTCTTAGACTACTAAGAAAAAAGGTTTCGTGAACTGGTCAGTCCATGTAATACAATCAAATATAAAGCGATCAACAACTATAGTATACCTATCAAGTCAATAGGATCAATCATATATTAAAAAAAATTAACAAATCAGCGCGAATCTGTCATTCATAATCCTTTCAATTTTCTGACCGAGCTGTTTAAAGACCTCGGAATCCCATAGACACAACCCACTGAGTTTCCATCGGATCTTCTCGGTGGGTCACGATTCCGATCCGGCGGTAGATTCTGTGAAGCACTGCTGTTAGGGCTGGTGTTAGCAAATTTTCTCAGGTTGAGCCCGTGAGCTCACCTACCCGTCGGCGTGTAGCTGAGTAGTAATAACCTCTTAGGCTACCAGGGAATAGGTACGGGGAAAAAACACTGAATCTTTGCGAGTGCAACCGAAGCTAAATATGACTTTTATTTTATTTATTGGTTAGATGGGTGGTCGAGCCCACAGTCTGCCTGGTGTTAAGTTGTTACTGGAGCCCATGCACATCCACAACGTAAATGCCGCCACGCACCTTGGCATATGAGTTCTAAGGTCTCAGTATAGTACAACGGCTGCCCCACCCTTAAAATCGAAACGCATTACGGCTTCACGGCAGAAATAGGCAGGGTGGTTGTACCTATGCGGACTCACAAGACATCCTACCACCAAATACATAATCCAGCCGAATAACCAACGAAACTTATAGAAGGATTACAAACAATGTATTTTCATATTTTTTTTCTTTTTTAAGTTCTCTTCAATCTTTTGAATCATATTTTATATCCGCTCTATCACGTAATAAAAGATAACGTTTAGTATTCTCTTCGGCATTCGCAAGTCGCAGACATAATTAAAACTATTTTAACGGCTTTATCTGGAGTTTTATGGTCATTATATTATTTCGAATGTCTTTCGATACAATTTTCGCGGTCACAGATGACTACACAACATCGCTGTGTGTGTGTGTGTTTGTCTGCGAGAGAGAGAGTGACTGCGTGTGTGTGTGATATTTTTAAATGTTTATTAAGATTACATTTTCAACTAAACACACATTTCCAAATGTAGCAATATAAGATCACAGAATACAAATTATCATAATAGGAAATTTCACAGCTCTTGAGCTGACGGACTAAACTAACAGCACGTGTTGCTTGACCGCGGATATTTGCATGTCAAAGCTGTACGCCAATTACAACCACATAACTGGCCGTATATTGCTTTTGATCAGCATTCCTCTATTATACATCAACTAGTCAGGTAAAACTGTTTTGATGTCAGAAAATTACGATTGGTTAGTTACCTCATCAAAAATGAATATGACTCGTGTGGTATAGGTTTTGTAGGTCAAATGTTGGTTGGGTAAAAACTGAAATAATAAAGTGTTTTTATAATTACTTCTGGATTTAGATGTAAGAAGTGTAATGGTTATATTATTTTACATTAGAACTAGTGAGATCAATAAATATTTTTAATGTGAATTCAAATTTATTTATTTCATACATGAGTGAACGAGCTCACGGCTCACATGGTATTAACTTGTTACCGGAGCCCATACACATCAACAAGGTAAATCGTGATTTCCACTTTAAGATATAAGCTCGCGTGCGTGATGCATACACAACCGGGCAGACCTCTTATCGTTTTATTGATAAAAATTTCGCTCGCAAAGAAGGTTACCTATATAATAAATTTGCCAAATTTTTATACTTATTTTCGTTTTCAAAAATTATTTTTTATTTATTGCTTAGATGGGTGGACGAGCTCACAGCCCACCTGGTGTTAAGTGGCTACTGGAGCCCATAGACATCTACAACGTAAATGCGCCACCCACCTTAAGATAAGTTCTAAGGTCTCAGTATAGTTAATTTGTAGTATGCCATTTTGTTAAATGTTATCTTAAATTTAGCTTATGCAAACGCAAGTGTACTTTCTAAATATTTATTCTTCACACGATAATGATTTGTTTGACTGCAATTTAATGTTTTATGAAGAAATTCGATTTGAAAATCGTAACATTAACAGATAACGTGATAAAACCCAAATAATTGTATTGTGAGGTAAGTTGATATGCACTGGTTAATGTTTCTTCTTTTCGTGTATATTATAGATAGACGGCGAGTTCACGTATCATTTGGTATTAATAATAATAAATAAATAAATTAATAAATAAAAAATTAAAAAACTTTTATTTCAAGACATCATAGTGGATTAATTCGTGCACATTGTATATTTTTTGATGTGAAATATCTATAGCCGCACGTAAAATCGATTTCTGGCGTGGCGACGCATGCCGTGGCGACGCGTCGCCATGCGCAATCGACTGTGCGATTCTCTCCCACTCGATCCGGCGTTAAGCCATCTCTCTCGCTACACTGAGCTCGGATACCTATAGTGTATACTCCGTAGTGTATACAGTGTTGTTTACTACAGTACACATAACCTGTGTGTTACTTGAAAACAAATTATTTTTTCGTAATATTTTATTTTATCATTATGACATATTTAGTTCCTATCACGATCTGTTCTTTTCTGCATATTACTTTTACAAAATAATGTCGATGTTTCACATCTGCCAGGAGTCCCGTGACGGCTCACATTTTTTTTTATTTCATTACCTAATAAATTAAAAGAAAAACGAATATATTTTTTTTAAACAACACTAACTTAACATTAGTTGAAAAGTTATTTGGCAAACCTCCATATCATAGTGTATAGGTCCGGTTAAGTATAAAGCTATAGAATATAAATTCGTCACTTGCATAAGGTACCGACAGTCAATGAAATCGATAACTTTCAACCGATACGTTCGCGAGGGAGTGATAAGCGAAATTAGCGGTTATTCGAAGGCGCGGTTAACGTGCAGGGAAAACCAATTTACAGCGCGTTCAAACTATACATATTACGCACATACGGTGCGATAGCGTCACTTATGAAAACTACGTAATTTTTCAAAATATTCAACGTCTTATTTTTTTTTGTTGCTTAGATGGGTAGACGAGCTCACAGCCCACCTGGCGTTAAGTGGTTACTGGAGCCCATAGACATCCACAACGTAAATGCGCCACACACCTTTAGATATAAGTTCTAAGGTATCAGTATAGTTGCAACGGCTGCCCCACCTTTCAAACCAAAGTGCATTACTGCTTCACGGCAGAAATAGGCAGGGTGGTGGTACCTACTCGTGCGGACTCACAAGAGGTCCTACCACCAGTAAGTAATTATATAATTCTTATATAGTTCTGCTAGGCTATAGAAAAAAATATATATAGAAAACTACAAACTTCATCAGTAAAAACAAACATCTCTCTCGTCTCACTAATAACTATTAAAGAATGTATTTTCTCATACTCAGTTCAGTCTTAACAACAATTGCACAATTGCATAAGTGACTTTATAGCACCATATGTGCGTTAAGTATATGTGGATGTCTATTAATTTGGTGAATTATTTATTAAATTGTAATCGGAAGACGTAGCGTGGGTAGGCCTCCCACAAGATGGACCGACGATCTATTGAGGTTCGCGGGGATCCGCTGGAAGCAGGCAGCGCAGGACCGGTCTTTGTGGCGAGGCTTGGGGGAGGCCTATGTCCAGCAGTGGACGTCTGTGGGCTGATAAGAAGAAGAAGAAGAAGAGCATTCGTTTAAAGAACACAAGGATCGTTCACCCAATGCTGTACGAAGATGATCTTCAACAAAATCTGATTTTTATTTATGAATGTGCGTTTTCTTTAGTCGTGGACCGAATTTTTTATTTTTTTTTTATTGCCCTTGTAGGCAGACGAGCATACGGCCCACCTGATGGTGAGTGGTTACCGTCGCCCATGGACTTCAGCAATGCCAGGGGCAGAGCCAAGCCGCTGCTAACCACAAATTAAAATTACTTTATTAATTAATTAAAATTTATTAAAATTAATTAATTAAAATTACTTTTGCAGTTTCGTTCGTTTGTGATTGACCTAACTATAACCATGATGTAATTTAAAGTAAAATAAACTGTATTAACTCTTAATAATACCAAAATATTGTTAGTACAATACAAAAAAATTAACGCGAGCCCGATAGGGTATAAACAATCTGAATCAGACATTATGTCGTTAGAAAGAGAAATCTTTTCAGTTCAACATATTATAGCAGCGAACATAATGTGTTTTATTGTAAATAAATCAAAATTACCGCCCGAATATTTAAGTGAATTCGCGGAGTAGAACGAGCAACACAGAACCGCAGAAACAACAGTGCCCTTGTGTCTTAGCCCGCTAAAGTTGTCGGCAACCAATAAATCAAAGAGAACACTACGCATGCAGTCAACACCCAAACAGTCCCAGTGGAAATAAAATATCAAAATATTATTATAGCAACGATTATTTAATTTATTAATATGTTCCTTTTAATACTGTATAAACTATTATTTGTATGTATTTATGTATGTATGTATATGTGATTGTGTATACATATTTTTTTTTAAATAAATTTCATTGCACCTACCACTATTTACTCTGCACTACCTTTGGTCGACTGGTAGAGAATGCCTTTGGCATTAAGTCCGCCAATGTAAATTTTACATGAAGTGTAATAAATAAATAATTTATTATTATGTTCATATCTGTCATTCAGTGTAACACATAAGTTCAGTCTAACACATAAAAATATATTATTATTGGTTTCTGTTTCATATCATGCCTGAATTGCAATCATCATCACATTTTCTACACGCGCCACCCATCTTATATATATATATAATACATATTATATAAAAATATATAAAAATAAATATCAATCATATGACTCTGCTAACTCTCTGAGAAACAGTTCTCGAACCCTTGTCTTAAACGCTTCACGTGTAAATTATATTCAATTTAACAACAGAAATTCAGCAACTTTGGCGACTGGGTAACGCGTGCACTGCGCTTGGCATAAAGCCACGCACGTTCGCGGTCGAATTATTCAACTGTGGAGTTAAAATAAAGCGGTGACTGTATACAGGACATAGTTAAAGCAGTTAGGGCGACACTAAGTAAGCTACGTTGCAGGCTTCGCAATGAAACTAACATTGTGTCACTTATACATACGTATACTTTTTAAGAATTGTGTGTTTAATAAATCTCCTAAATAATTGAAACGATTAATAATAACTGGTGGTAGGACCTCTTGTGAGTCTGCGCGGGTGGGTACCACCACCCTGCCTATTTCTGCCGTGAAGCAGTAATGCGTTTACTGGTGGTAGGACCTATTGTGAGTCTGCGCGGGTGGGTACCACCACCCTGCCTATTTCTGCCGTGAAGCAGTAATGCGTTTACTGGTGGTAGGACCTCTTGTGAGTCCGCGCGGGTGGGTACCACCACCCTGCCTATTTCTGCCGTGAAGCAGTAATGCGTTTCGGTTTGAAGGGTGGGGCAGCCGTTGTAACTATACTTGAGACCTTAGAACTTGGTATCTCAAGGTGGGTGGCGCATTTACGTTGTGGATGTCTATGGGCTCCAGTAACCACTTAACACCAGGTGGGCTGTGAGGTCGTCCACACATGTAAGCAATAAAAAAGAAAAAAAAAAAAAATAACAAAGAAAAACTGAGAGCGGTCTTCATATCAGAAATAGAGTTTCAGTTAGGGACAGTTAATGTTTTGCTAGTGTTAATGTTTATAAATATAGCGTGGTCTTATTTTATTATTGTTTTATTATTAAATTATTATTGTCTAATTATAATTGCATAAGTTGATAAAAAATGCTATGCAATAGCGTTACCGCGGCAGTTCGCGAGTGCCACACATGTTTTAATGTCTTAATTTGAATCTTCCAAAACATGACTGGAAATTAAATCGTATTCATCAGAAAATAGTATATTATCAGAAATTTAGTTAATTGATTTAGCGACAACTAAATGTCTTTAATTCACTGTTGTTGTTTTTTGGCATATAATTTACCCAACAACAATAGCTCTTCTCGCTGCTGGAGATAAAGGTAAAAATTGCAACTTCAACTACTTAAAGTTCCATTAAGTGAAATAAAGATCTGAAACTACAACGGACCAACGAAACGTATCAATTAAATTTATCTGGCCGAAGTTTCATGCAAAAACAATGTAACAAAAAACTCGCATAGCGGTCTGAGGCGAAGCCCTACCAGGGAGTCGACAGTGTTCGACTTGGCGAAAGTAATTAATCGTTGAGGTACTCGCTGGCTGTCGGCACGTCACACCACATCAGCTGCTTGCCACGACTCGCTCTCGTGGAAAATTGGACCCGCTACGACGATTCGACCGCGGAATAAAATCGTCCGACCGAATGGCTTAAAAGCGAATTCTTCACGACTTTCCATCAGCGCCCGTCGGCTCTTTTAACAGTTTGTTTTCACGGAACTTCGGACTCGTCGCTTTCGATTTGATAGCCGTGCGTGCGGTGTACTTATTAATACGCTTTTATTAGCTTCAGACGTATGTATGTTAGTATGTAATGGAATCTTTGAACATGATTTTGACCCCCTTCAAAACGTCGGATTAACTCGAAATTTTGTATACTTATTAAGGACCGATGAAAATAAAAAATAAAAAATTAAAAATTGAAAAAAAAATTGAAATTAAAAAAAAATTATGAAAGTTTCAAAAACTAACAAAATACGCTTTTATAGAAAATCCAACTAAAAATAGTTTTTTTTTAATAAATTTGAATTGAAAGTAGATAAGAAAAAAATATTTTATTGTAAAAAAAGCGTGGGGGTGCTTTTCAGGATATTATCAAAATGACCCTTCTACTCATATCTGTTCATAAAATATTTAATAACTACTGATACCATGCATATTTTGGTAGTTAGCAATATAGTTTAATATCAACATACAACTTTCGTTGAAACTTTGAATAAAAAAAACAACAAAAAAAAATATCCTGGCACAAGAAAACGTTCTAAAAATATTTATTATTTTATAGTTAATGATTTAAATATCAGAACATTTTTTCATTCAAATGGAATTGACGTTGACACATTCGATCACCGTACCGTTTCCAAATTAAAGACATTATGAATTAGCCGGCGTAAGTTTAAAATTCTATTTTTGGACGCAAGCACGAAGAATTAAATAAGAATATGTCTTTGTCGTTTTGTTATTCATATTACATTACCGTATCTTCCTTTTCCAGACGTTTTAAGCGTTGATTATTCAGCGCTATCGCTTCGTAGCATCTGGACAAAGTTCTCAAACGATTTTAGCGTTTGTTCCTTTACGATACGGTATTTTTCTGCATGTGCTTTCGATAGAGGAAGGTTATATAGAAAGGAGACATTATTTTGTCACAATGGTCGGTACCGCCCACGCTTCGGGTAGCAGAAGCGTCTTCGGTGATGCACTGCTTTGGGTAACGAATAAATTACCCTGACGGTCTGTTCAAGACTTACACCGCGAAGTTTCACAATATCTCCGGAATAATATTCCTCCGGACATCCCGAAAAGTGTCTCAAAATTCGGAATGCGCGAAACGAGTTTTATTCAACACCGATTTTCTTTAACATAAGTATGTAAGCGCCAAAATTCGTTCGAATTACTTTAAGAATACGCTTTGTTTTTTTTCCCTTTGAAATCAATAGCATGGACATGCATATTTTAAGGTGTATTCAATAAATTTTATAGCCGTTCTGAAAACACTGGTGGTAGGACCTCTTGTGAGTCCGCATGGGTAGGTACAACCGCCCCACCTATTTCTGCATTGAAGCAGTAATGCGTTTCGGTTTGAAGGGTGGGACAGCCGTTTTAACTATACTGAGGACCTTAGAACTTAAATCTCAAGGTGTGTGGCGCGTTTACGTTGTAGATGTCTATGGGTTCCAGTAACCACTTAACACCAAGTGGGCTGTGAGCTCGTCCACACATCTAGGCAATTAAAAAAAAACACATACATTGGTTAAAAAATATTTAGAACTTTGCAGTTTTATTTTAGTAGAAATATTATATTAAATAAGTCATAACGGGGAACTGAGAATAGAATAATAGGTGGCACCGTGAGAAGCGTCGTAACCACAATGCTCATGGCGTCTCAACAAACCGCAAAGAGTTGGTAATCTAATACACGAAGCTCAGTCACACCGGCTTTCGAGGCATCACATCTCATATTACAAAACATACAGGTTCTGCGATTAGCACGAAAAACAAATATACAAGCGAATCTAAGCCTTAAGTAGGCGGGGTTAGTGCTTTAGTGAGTGCACTTATGACGTCGGTGACGGCGGTCGATTCATAGATTGCTTTTTTGTTTCAACACGAGTGAATAAAAAATAGTAACAATCCGCCTGCGTCGTTGGTGACTGCCGTGTGGTCGTGTACTGCGAATTCAAGTGGAATATTCACAGCCGAGTCACTGAATATTATCCGCCTTTTTATCTTAGGTTGAATGATTTTTAACGTACACGTTGATTTATTGATGTGAACTTTAAGGTTATCGGAGTTTATCGCCTTTCATCCTTGGTTTTTATATAATTAATGTGTTTATTCGCTCTCACATATCTTATTTCATACTTTTACTTGTTTGAGATCAGAAGGATCTTGCATTAAGTTAGTCTTTCCGACTGTTACTGTTCTGCTGTTTCTTATATTATACGTCGGAGAAGTCACTGATATTAACACCATCGTCAGACATAAGGGCGAATAGGGTAATTGAGCTAAGAGAAATATTGAGTACACCAATCACGTTTGTTATCTTAGAACAATTTAGAAATCTTCTCTTGACGTTAGCAAACGAAAACGAATGACAGTTCTTAGGACGGAGGCACCGGTCTTCAAGAAGGCTGGTTGGTAAGTGTGATGGCGTCTACACGCCTCCATCGGCTAGGCTCTGTCGTAGCACGAAGTTAGCCGAGTTCCGACGATCCGCAATCGTGCTGCCATCTCTCGGGAATAGTGCTGTTTCGTTTAGCTACCAAACTAATGACCGTCTCCGACATATATAATTACTATATTATCTGTTTCCTTATTATTGTTGAAGAACTAATAACTAATAAAAAGCCTAATAAATATAAAAATTTACTACGAGCTAATAAAAAGCCGAACAATTAACTGGTTTTCAATCCTTTAATTACAAAAGGAGCTAATTACAAGTAAACAAGATATTTAATGCAAAGCGAAGAATTAGTCAAAATTATTTAACCCATGAATTGGCTTTCAACTTAGGCCTTCAATCAAGGAGAGAATTCACAAGAAAGGCCCGGGGCCCTTTAATATGCACCTCACAATAGCAAGGGTTTGAGTTTTGAAGAGGTAAGTCCTTGTGAGTGAGGTACTTTATCTCGCCGCAAACCCCTTACACAGGGACCAGGCCGCCTGAGTTTACGATTAGATGTCTTAATCTTGGAATAAAAAGTTTCGTTTGTTGTATTTATCTCTGATTTCTTAAAGACTAGAAGAACGTTAAAAAAATTAAGATTCATTATTGAAGTAAGAACTGAAATTATTGAAATGTAACGTATATCTAATCTGATCTAAAGAAGAGAAGAGAGAGAAGAGAAGAGAACAGAGAAATTAATTTTACCACCAATCGATTTGTTTTACCCTTGTCGTCGTGGCCTAAAGGATAATACGTCCGGTGCATTCGTATCTAGCGATGCACCGGTGCTCGAATCCCGCAGGCAGGTACCAATTTTTCTAATGAAATACGTACTTAAGAAATGTTCACGATTGACTTCCACGGTGAAGGAATAACATCGTGCAATAAAAATCAAACCCGCAAAATTACAATTTGCGTAATTACTGGTGGTAGGACCTCTTGTGAGTCCGCACGGTTAGGTACCACCGCCCCGCCTATTTCTGCCGTGAAGCAGTAATGCGTTTCGGTTTGAAGGGTGGGGCAGTCGTTGTGACTATAGTGAGACCTTAGAACTATATCTCAAGGTGTGTGGCGCATTTTACGTTGTAGATGTCGATGGGCTCCAGTAACCACTTAACACCAGGTGGGCTGTGAGCTCGTCCACACATATAAGCAATAAAAAAAAACCCTCCAACTAACATAAATAATATATTGATTAAAGATTCTGTTACAGATTCGAATTCGAATCACCTAAATATTTGAATATCAAATTCAGTGAGTGACCTGTTTTTTGTTCATTTTTACGTGTGTTTGATTTTTAAATTTTTGTTAACTAAATACTTAACTACATTATCTTTGAAATTAAATCATTGACAATTTTATTTCACAACGATACAACATAAAACAAACCATTAATACGAAAATAAATCTATTAAAACTTAACGTAGCTCAACATGAAAACCGTGTCTTGAACACAGGGCAGTAATAAATTCTCACAACCACATTATCTGCTATCTTCACAAAACAATATTTGTTTACAAACTTTTTTGAAAAGTAGGTGGCCTCTTTAAGCGAAAGTCTTATCTCCATCGTAATAACTTCCCTGAAGCCACCAACGTTGTAGCCAGAAGCTAAATAATATTTTGCACATGTTTTATGAATTTATTCTCTCTGCTGGTCCTACACATACGCGTTATTATAAGAAAACCTTATGATTTTTTTTTATGCCGTGTACATTTAGATGACGTTCATTACTGCTTACTCTTGATAAGTTACCAAAGCTTATCGACACCATCATATAAATACTGCTACATATCGATGAGATCAACTCACCTATCTTCAATTCAGATGAGTGACATGGCAACGTAACCAAGACAATAAAAAAAGACAAATACGAAGAAAGAAAGAATGAAGGTCGTTTAAATATCTTCTGAGTTAAATTGCTTACAGTTTCAGAAGCTTCGGACCGTAATTTCAACCTTTGAAGCTTGGACCGTTTTATTAACATAACAGTCGCAAAATTAAAAATCCTGTCTCAGTGTTCAAAGAGAAATTCATTTAAGTACCATGCGATTTTTTTTTTATTCCTTAGATGGGTGGACAAGCTCACAGCCCACCTGGTGTCAAGTGATTACTGGAGCCCATAGACATCCACAACGTAAATGCGCCACCCACCTTGAGATATAAGTTCTAAGGTCTCAAGTATAGTTACAACGGCTGCCCCACCCTTGAAACCGAAACGCATTACTGCTTCACGGCAGAAATAGGTGGGGTGGTGATACTTACCCGTGCGGACTCACAAGAGGTCCTACCACCAGTAATTACGCAAATTATAATTTTGCGGGTTTCATATTTATTACACGATGTTATTCCGTCACCGTGGAAATATATCGTGAACATAATATGTTGAGTACGTATTTCATTAGAAAAATTGGTACCCGCCTGCGGGATTCGAACACCGATGCATTGCTCAACACGAATGCACTGGACGTCTTATCCGTTAGGCCACGATGACTTCAAAAGTTCATTCTTTTCATTCCCTTCATTTTCAAACTCCAATCTCAATTGATAATGAATGTTCGTTGGTTCGTTCGTCAGATAGCATATGTGTAGTAACGGCTCGAGCGAGCTATGTATACACGTGACACTCGTTGACAGATTTGCAAATGCGTTTATTTTCAATGGCACTTGTGGCTCGCAGCCTCAATGTTTTCCATCTGTCTGGTGCTGCACTTGATTTTATGATGGCTTAAAACTTCCCTATCTGCATAGTTGCAAAATTCATAAATTTCAACATTTCACTTTATACCCAGCTTTATATTTAAAATTTTAGATATTTTTGTTATTTGTTAATATTTTCAGAAACAAATATATTCCGTCGTAATTTTATTTGTAATTTTAGTACGTCCCAGGTAGTTGTGAAAGTAACATCACAAAGTAGCACAAAATATATTCCGAACAAAATAGGGGTGAAGTGGACATGTGTTATTGTAACGAGATGCTAATGTAATCATGCCTTTAAATTAGATAGGGTAGACTCCTTTCTTGTACTAATATAATTTACTGTTAAAACGTGAAGTGAAAGGGCATTTTATATTGAAGCAGATTTTGTATATTTTGAATACGTTTTAATGTCAAATCAACGAAGAAATTACTATAAGTACGTTTAGGTGTTTCGGTATGTAGCGATCATACTCTTTCTCTGGCATCGCTATATAAATGAAAATACTAAGCTACGATAGAAGATTGTAAGCTGAATTGTCTTTGATAGGCACTTTAAAGTGTTGCGTCGAGGTTCGTGGGTTCGATTCCCACATCTGGCAAAACATTCGTGTAATGAATTGTTTTTTTTTATTGCTTAGATGCGTAGACGAGCTAACGGCTCACCTGGTGTTAAGTAGTTACCGGAGCCCATAGACATCTAGAACGTAAATGCCGCCACCCACCTTGAGATGAGTTCTAAGGTATCAGTATAGTTACAACGGCTGCCCCATGCTTCAAACAGAAACGGATTAACGCTTCACGGTAAACGTAGGCAGAGTGGTGGTACCTACCCGTGCGGACTCACAAGAGATCCTACCACCAGTGTTTGCTAATTTTCTGTGTGTTTATAATCTACATACCTATGTATATATGTATATTTGTCAGTTTCGTGTACCCATAACACAGGGAAACCTAACAAAAACAAGGAAGCATGCAACTTTAAGTAAGCATTCTAATTAATCTGATCTCTAATCTAAACAATATACCGACGTTCATGGAAGTTCTCAATGTTATGTAAATTCAGCATAGCACAAACAAATCTCAGACTCTTTGGCAAATATAAATTACGTTCCGAGAATTACGATCAGTTAGTCCGACAAATATTTAATCATTGTAGGCACAACATTATAAGACAGGCTGCCATGTTTTGTCTCTGAAATGTTTCAAGCAATTATCAAAAGGAAGTGTGCTAATGCTGCAACTCCAACCGGTTTACGGCGCATATCGCTTTTGTATTAGTAATAATAAGTAGCCCTATAAAATAGAATCTAACACAGAATCGATATAAACGTAGTATTGAAACCTAATAGCATTATCGGAATGGACCCAGGTAATAATTTAACCAATCTAGGGCCTGTATCGACTGGGCTTATTATCAGTAATTCTACAGATTGATTGCGTTGCGAAGCGAAAGAAGGGGTAATTGGAGACGTTATAGAAATTGATAAGTGAAATTAGTTGCTATTATATCTATAACAGAAAATTGCTGTACTAAAATACTTTTTCCTTCGTGACAAACTAGTTAATTTACTTTTGTAAGATTATACCTTTGTTGATTAGATTTATACGTTTTTATAATTGTTAATTGTTATGTATTTACTTTTACGAACTTGAAATTTTTTAAGCTTCAGATTAGTTCGCTTATGATTTAGGCTTCCTCATACTTATATTCTGTTCAACTAATAATCATAACTAGAAGTCCCGCAGTAGTCGAAATTCGACTATAATTACTTAGAATTGTAAGTTTGTACACTATTATGATTGTATTTTATACTTCTATAATCACAAATTTTGCCAAGGCTACACTATAAAAAAATATTAATAAAGACAAACAATATTTAATCTATTCTCAATTTGCCCACAGATATCGGTTGCCTTGAGCTGCTGTTTCCCTTTCAATGTTCTAGAATACCTGCTTTTTTTATACTACATATCTTATTTTTCATATTTTACTATACCCACCCTATACTACTACTGCTATCATCTCCCTAATTCCTAACACTACCTAGTTTTTATTTTGAGAACTGTTGATAGCAAATATTACGGGCCCATTTGCGTGGCTACCAACATTCTGTTTATGTAGACCTTAAAACAGACATGCGACTGATTTGAAGAGTAGATAAGCCATTAAAGACGCTATACTCTATAAGTGAGTTACATATTTGTTCGAGTTCTTAAATTACACGAAAAGGCAAATCTAAATTTAAAATTCTCGTATATTTAGCACACAAAAAACGAATGTTATAAAATACACAGTTGATGACAGAAAAGTGTATATGACTGCGTCCAATTTAATATGACCCCATTTCCTGTTTTTTGCGAGCCGTTAATTATAAACGGTGCAGTCAACAGGAATATCATTTTGAACTTGCTGCACGATCACGATTTAGTGCTAAGAATGTGTACGATAATCATGTTACTGAACCACAGGCTGAGAATTGAGGATTTATAAACTACAAAAACATCATTAAGATTTTCGAAATTAGAAGCAACTAGTGCGCTTTTATCGGTTCTGTGTCTCGAAAAAATAAACATTTTTCTAAAGAAATACGTACTGCGGTGAGATTTGAGGCGGTAATCACGTTATAATGTATTTAGGGTCCAGTAATCATACAAAACTTGGTGGGCCGCGAGATATTTCACCTACCAAAGGATAAAATCGAAAAATCTGCAAATTTTGCGTTCCTAGTATAAGTAAGTACTGAATTCTTTCAGCATATCAAAGGTACAGAGAAAGGTAACAATATACTTCAATTACAGTTCAATATTCACTGGTATTTACTGTCGTATGCCCACATGATCATATGTATGCCGTCTGTCGTACCCAGCTTTTCGGATAGCACTTGACACCACCCTGTATCTAAATTAAACTGACCAATGGATGTTAAATCTTGTGTATATGAAATGAAGTCTAAATGAAAAGGTATTTCCTTGCGAAAGGGTCACCAGAGAGTACCCAATTTGCAATAAACAAGTCAAAGGATTTACATAACCAAATTGACGGGCACACAAACAAATATAACAAAACCATATGGAAGCCTTGCAATCCCTTGATCGTTCAAAAACGTATCTTCAAATACGCTGGTGCGTTACGTGTCATTTTTGCATGAAAAGTACCATATCACAATTTATATTGAAATTATTTTGCTGCACCAATTTGATTGTAGTTGTAAGCCACAATTCCAAAAGGGGTATTGGTTACAGTTACAGGGTATTGGTTATGTGTTACATTACCATGAGAGTCTACATTTAATCTTCTCTTTTCAGATCAATGAATTAAGTCTAGTCTATTGCAATATTACCGGTATGAAATCTCAACTTCCTTGAGCTACAATTTCCCTGTCATTAGTCCAGAAAATCAGTATACTTGCTTTTTTAATTTATAGTTAGTTTAGTTTTCAAATACTAGGAGTGTCACAGTGCTGCTAAATTTGGCTGGACGTAACCATATGTTACAATTTGAGGATTTACTTTTTAGAGTGTACATTGAGAGACCTTAACTTCCCGTTTCGATGTGAGTGGGAAAATTGAATTTACCGAGCTAGTTAACATGACGTAGATAGACCGTGAGATTGGTCACTCGAAGAAAAGTTGTATCGTAATATCCAAAACAAAAGGACGTCACGTTTGTGGTGCGGCGGCACCTAAACGACGAGCATTCCCGCGATCGATCCGGATTAGGCCCCTAGCAGACCGACGGCCGGACTGAATAAACAATGTGACGAACTCGATTCACCCTTTTAACGAATCCCTGTGCAGTGCGCGTAAACTCGGTAAGTGTTATTTGTTTCTTTTTCCGCCTCGTGTGTTACGTCTGTAACGTTCCCGGAATGTGGTAAAGGAGTTCTATGTAGCTTAGTGTTGTTTTTTTTTTGTTTTTTTTTTTTTTCGTTTTGTACGAACGATAAGTAGAATTCGGCTAACTTTACGTACTTCTAATTCTTCAGAGGTTTAATTGTTTATTGGTTTTTCGGAAAGTTCGAAGCGAGCTTAGTGAAGTCTCTTAGGTTATTTAAAATCTTAAATAAAGAGATGTTTGGTCGAAATTTCTTGCTTTTGAAATTGATGATTTCGCCGACTCTTACCTGAAACAAGATAATATAATTGAGAATAACATGAATAAGATTAAAGGAGGGGTGTACGGGCACACGGTCCAGCCGGTGATAAGTGGTTATAGGAGCCCATAGACATCACAACGCGAATACTACACCCACGTTGGTACTTGAAGTCTATGTCATAACTGTATATAATATTATATTTAATCATGCAAGTGCAGGTATTAGCGAGTTACACATTTATTACACGATGTTATTCCTAAATCTTGGAAGACATTCGTGAACATGTTATGAGTAAAGTACTTAGCTCATTAGAAAAAATAGTGGCTGTCCGCGGCATTTGAATACTGACTTAGTCAACCATTAAAACCACATGGATAGAAGCTGTTATAGACACCAACAATGCGAAAACACCAACAAAGCAACGCTGCTGTGATGGTAAAATAAAATGATGAAACTAAATTTAATAATTCGATACTTTAAAAATGAGAACTGCCCAAAAAACACGTTATTACCACAAATAGACAAACAAGATAGGTTTAACGCTCTGCAGAAAGAAGAGAGAAGCCTTCAATACAAGTATGGGAAACAATTTACTTCAGCAAAGAAAAAAGAAAAATATATAGGTTTCTTTCAAATGACGGTTACATAAAGTTGTATTGGTATTTATGATGTAAAACCGCCTATGCGTCTAATAATTGAATTCTTTGTGAAGATAAACACAGATAGGACAATAAAGTAGCTTATTTCTTAATTTAGTAAGGAACAAAATGATGTACTTTCCAATTCCATTTCCAGTCTCCAAAAATAAAACTATTCACACCAGAAGTTCTTTTCGTCTATCCGATCGTAGTGATACGAAATAAATGTGGAAATACGCCGTCTATAACGAAAACCCCAGAGATTTTGGTCCCAGAGAAACTATTTAAATGTGTGAGATATCCTAATAGACGCATCTTAGGGGTATGAGCATAGGTATTATTATGCATTATTATTGAACGAGGATGTTGTAAAGCTCTTAAACTTAATAAATAATACTTTTTTACCCAACTCTTCGCTGCTAACCTAAGGGACTATTCTATATCAGTTACTCAAGAACCTGAGCTCACAGCCTCATTTAGAGAGGATTTGTTAACACTGACCCTAGCAAAAGCAGTGCTTTTGCTGAATCATACACCGGATCGGAATCGCGACCCACTGAGAACATCCGCAGAGAAACTAAGTGGGTTTAATAATACTGTGTAAATTAATGTAACCGTATAAAAAAAGTAAGAAAAAAAGTATTATAGATTGAAGAAATGGTAACTGCATTGTTTTGTAATGATAATATTTGTACATAGCAGTAGTACCAACGATCCTATGAAAAATAGAAATACCTTTAATATCCTTGTGATTGTATTGTATGGTTTTGTTACTGAACCGGCAGTGAAAGCCTTATCAGTAGTCAAACAAAACTATTTTTTCATCGACTATTGTTATAAATAATGCATCGTTGGAAATAAAGGTGAAATCCCAACAGGCATTTACTTTCTTTCCTATCTCTTCACGGATTACAAGATCGACTGTACGTTTGCTTTGTGAATATACCGTAAAGTGTATCTGATGAAATATTCGTACGCGTTTTAGGGTACCAAATTCAGACATTGTCAAAAATGAAATAGAATTGTTAACAAATTCTTTATTTGGAAAGACTATGTAAGTAGGTACGGCCATCCAATGCATTATATTTCCGTAAAGCAATCATGACTAGGACTATTAGAAAATATGGTGATTGCTTTTAAGCTTTCATGTTTGAAGGTGAGTAGTGACTTATGCGCTCTGGTCTCTATGGCCCCCGATAACTATTTGATAGCAAGTGGCTCTTGAGATCATCTCCTAAAAATAAATATGTAGTCTGAATTGTTAATATATTATTTATACATAGATGAGCAGTACCCATCTGCGGAGGTGGTGGTTCTTGGAGACTTTAACGCTCACCACCAAGAGTGGTTGGGATCCAGAACCACTGACCTCCCGGGTCGGACTGCCTACGATTTCGCCTTGGCCTACGGCTTCTCCCAGCTGGTGACACAGCCCACCCGTGTCCCAGATATCGAGGGGCACGAGCCTTCTTTGTTGGACCTTCTGCTGACCACAGATCCGGCCGGATACAGTGTGGTGGTCGACGCACCGCTTGGATCGTCTGATCACTGCCTTATTCGTGCTGCCGTACCACTCTCTCGTCCTGATCGTCGAACGACGACCGGGTATCGAAGAGTTTGGCGGTATATGTCAGCAGACTGGGATGGATTGCGTGAATTTTACGCATCCTACCCATGGGGGCGGTTCTGCTTTTCCTCTGCTGATCCTGACGTCTGTGCGGACCGTCTTAAAGACGTGGTGCTCCAGGGGATGGAATTGTTTATTCCCTCCTCTGAAGTGCCCGTTGGGGGTCGCAGCAGACCCTGGTATAACAATGCCAGCAGGGATGCTGCACACCTCAAGCGGTCCGCATACGTGGCATGGGATAATGCCAGGAGACGTCGGGATCCTAACATCTCAGGGGAAAGGCGGAAATATAACGCCGCTTCCAGGTCCTACAAGAAGGTAATTGCCAAGGCGAAGTCGGAGCACGTCGCTAGAGTTGGCGAGCGATTGAAGAGCTATCCCTCCGGGAGCCGTGCTTTTTGGTCGCTCGCCAAAGCTGCAGAAGGAAACTTCTGCAGGTCTAGTCTCCCACCACTGCGCAAGTCCGATGACAGTCTGGCCCACAGCGCGAAAGAGAAGGCTGACCTTCTGGTCAAACTCTTCGCCTCGAACTCGACTGTGGACGACGGGGGTGCCACACCACCGAACATCCCCCGGTGTGATAGCTCCCTGCCGGAAATCTGCTTCACACAGTGTGCAGTCAGGCGGGAGCTCAGACTCCTGGACGTCCATAAGTCGAGTGGGCCAGACGGCATCCCCGCAGTGGTTTTGAAAACGTGCGCCCCTGAGCTGACACCTGCGCTAACGCGTTTGTATCGCCTCTCTTATTGCACTAACAGGGTTCCGTCTTCATGGAAGACCGCCCACGTCCACCCTATCCCCAAGAAGGGTGACCGGTCGGACCCATCGAGCTACAGGCCTATCGCGATAACTTCCTTGCTTTCCAAGGTGATGGAGCGAATTATAAATACACAACTCCTGAAGTATCTTGAAGATCGCCAGCTGATCAGTGACCGACAGTACGGTTTCCGTCACGGACGCTCAGCTGGCGATCTTCTTGTATACCTTACTCACAGGTGGGCTGAAGCCTTGGAGAGCAAGGGCGAGGCTCTTGCTGTGAGCCTTGATATCGCGAAGGCCTTCGACAGGGTCTGGCATAGGGCACTTCTATCGAAGTTACCATCTTACGGAATCCCCGAGGGTCTCTGCAAGTGGATCGCTAGCTTTTTGGATGGGCGGAGCATCACGGTCGTTGTAGACGGTGACTGTTCTGATACCATGACCATTAACGCTGGCGTTCCACAAGGTTCGGTGCTCTCCCCCACGCTTTTCATCCTGCATATCAATGACATGCTGTCTATTGATGCCATGCATTGCTATGCAGATGATAGCACGGGGGATGCGCGATATATCGGCCATCAGAGTCTCTCTCGGAGCGTGGTGCAAGAGAGACGATCAAAACTTGTGTCTGAAGTAGAGAACTCTCTGGGGCGAGTCTCCAAATGGGGTGAATCGAACTTAGTTCAATTCAACCCGTTGAAGACACAGGTTTGCGCGTTCACTGCGAAGAAGGACCCCTTTGTCATGGCGCCGCAATTCCAAGGAGTATCCCTGCAACCTTCCGAGAGTATCGGGATACTTGGGGTCGACATTTCGAGCGATGTCCAGTTTCGGAGTCATTTGGAAGGCAAAGCCAAGTTGGCGTCCAAAATGCTGGGAGTCCTCAACAGAGCGAAGCGGTACTTCACGCCTGGACAAAGACTTTTGCTTTATAAAGCACAAGTCCGGCCTCGCGTGGAGTACTGCTCCCATCTCTGGGCCGGGGCTCCCAAATACCAGCTTCTTCCATTTGACTCCATACAGAGGAGGGCCGTTCGGATTGTCGATAATCCCATTCTCTCGGATCGTTTGGAGCCTCTGGGTCTGCGGAGGTACTTCGGTTCCCTCTGTATTTTGTACCGTATGTTCCATGGGGAGTGCTCTGAGGAATTGTTCGAGATGATACCAGCATCTCGTTTTTACCATCGCACCGCCCGCCACCGGAGTAGAGTTCATCCATACTACCTGGAGCCACTGCGGTCATCCACAGTGCGTTTCCAGAGATCTTTTTTGCCACGTACCATCCGGCTATGGAATGAGCTCCCCTCCACGGTGTTTCCCGAGCGCTATGACATGTCCTTCTTCAAACGAGGCTTATGGAGAGTATTAAGCGGTAGGCAGCGGCTTGGCTCTGCCCCTGGCATTGCTGAAGTCCATGGGCGACGGTAACCACTCACCATCAGGTGGGCCGTATGCCCGTCTGCCTACAAAGGCAATAAAAAAAAAAAAAAAAGATGATACGATGATGCCATGCTATGTTAGTAGTGGTAATTGCTACAGTGTACATACACTGTACAGTATGTACAACAGAAAACTATTTGCCAACTGAATTTTACACGGAATATAAAAAAAAATATGCAAATACATTAATCATTTCAAAAGATGTTCATTTTCTAGGAAACATTAATAAGCCATAAACAGAAAGCATATTTTAAAAGTAACAAAATCTAAAAGTTTTCACACGAGTGTAGCTGCAAAAGTTTGACCATTACCAAGAAATATGCGTTCTTCTATTAGAAAATATGCCTATAGTTTCCGAGCCTCCTTCCCTCGGTGGCATGTTTATATTCGCTTCGCGTGAGTGTGATGTTACCAGTCTGAAACAACTTCGTTGTTGTATAAACAAAAACAAACCGTAAGTGAATGGTAACATGTATCAAATTCGACCTAGGAAACAGTTATTCGGTAACGCAAAGTTCCGGTAACCGTTATACCTGTCATAGAAATGAAATAGTGACTTCGGTGTATTTTTTTTTATATTTTGATAAAAAGGCAATCAGTGCGCCGTCGGCTGTTGAATTAGTTAGTTAATGAATTTAATGAAGCTTCTCGATGTCATATAATAAAACTTAGTAGCATTGATTAAAATAATTGGATGGATACTGTGCGGTCTATTCTGTTCTCCATTAAACAGTTCACTTGTTTCCGGATTGTTTTTTGGTGTATTCTACATATCTGAATTATCTTTGATCTTCTTTTTTGTATGGAACCCAAAAATACCTCAATCTATCAGTCTACTCAAATAATTAAGACCAACCTTTCGGAGTCTGAATACAGGAATACCTGAATCGTAATTGAGTTGAACTTTTTGGGAATTGGCAGTTCTGATATACACGCAGATTTAACGACTACCCATAAAAAACCAGAGGTTGGATTTAAAAAAAAAAAACATGGCTTTCAGATCGGTTTTTCCAATGGCAACGTTGAGCACTATTTTTTAATATTTCCATTCACGATACCGCCATCAATTATTTTTTTTAATCCCTTTGCTTTTATGAAAGATATCGATAGCATAAACGCCACTAACTGAATTTTATAATTGAAAATAGTTTGGCTGAAACCGTATTCCATAATGCAATTAACACTCTTGTTATTTGCGTTAGTGAACAAAATGTTCTAAAGGTTCCGTTTTCGTTTTTTAAAACGTATTAGATTTAATAGCAATGGCAACGTTGAGCGCTATTTTTTAAATTTTGCCATTCACGATACCGCCATCATATATTTTTTTAAATCCGTTTGCTTTTAGGAAAGATATCGATAGCATAAACGTCACTAACTGAATTTTATAATTGAAAATAGTTTGGCTGAAACCATATTCCATAATGAAATTAGCACTCTTGTTATTTGCGTTAGTGAACAAAATATTCTAAAGGTTCCGTTTTCGTTTTTTAAAACGTATTAGATTTAATAGCTATGGCAACGTTGAGCACTATTTTTTAATTTTTCCATTCACGATACCGCCATCATTTTTTTTAAATCCGTTTGCTTTTATGAAAGATATCGATAGCATAAATGCCACTAACTGAATTTTATAATTGAAAATAGTTTGGCTGAAACCATATTCCATAATGAAATTAGCACTCTTGTTATTTGCGTTAGTGAACAAAATATTCTAAAGGTTCCGTTTTCGTTTTTTAAAACGTATTAGATTTAATAGCTATGGCAACGTTGAGCACTATTTTTTAATTTTTCCATTCACGATACCGCTATCTTTTTTTTTTAAATCCGTTTGCTTTTTTTTATGAAAGATATCGATAGCATAAATGCCACTAACTGAATTTTATAATTGAAAATAGTTTGGCTGAAACCATATTCCATAATGAAATTAGCACTCTTGTTATTTGCGTTAGTGAACAAAATATTCTAAAGGTTCCGTTTTCGTTTTTTAAAACGTATTAGATTTAATAGCTATGGCAACGTTGAGCACTATTTTTTAATTTTTCCATTCACGATACCGCTATCTTTTTTTTTAAAATCCGTTTGCTTTTTTTTATGAAAGATATCGATAGCATAAATGCCACTAACTGAATTTTATAATTGAAAATAGTTTGGCTGAAACCATATTCCATAATGAAATTAGCACTCTTGTTATTTGCGTTAGTGAACAAAATATTCTAAAGGTTCCGTTTTCGTTTTTTAAAACGTATTAGATTTAATAGCTATGGCAACGTTGAGCACTATTTTTTAATTTTTCCATTCACGATACCGCCACCAATTTTTTTTTTTTAAATCCGTTTCCTTTTTTGAAAGATATCGATAGCATTAACGCCACTAACTGAATTTTATAATTGAAAATAGTTTGGCTGAAACCGTATTCCATAATGCAATTAACACTCTTGTTATTTGCGTTAGTGAACAAAATATTCTAAAGGTTCCGTTTTCATTTTTTAAAACGTATTAAATTTAATAGCAACCAATATATGGTGTAGGTACAGCATGATTCGATTACTTACATTTTTTTTAAATATACGAGTATCAACTATGTTCTTGTACAGATAAAATGCATGTTTATACTACACTTACTAATATCAAAGTTTATGAAAGTTTGAAAGCCACTTAGAATCCAAGACAGTCGTCCACTCAATACATTTCACCTGAGCTGCCTTGATACGTCGGGGTCGACGCCCCTATCGAGGTTCAAAGCGATGCCGACACACGCTACTACCTGAGTGGTACCTACTTACCGCATTGACAATTACGTTAAGTACTAAAAAATTTATTTCTATATTTCTATTTTTATCTTATATGTGTATATAAAAATGAATTGCTGTTCGTTAGCTGGACCGATTTGGCTAATTTTGTCTTGAATTATTTGTGGAAGTCCAAAGAAGGTTTAAAAGGTAGATAAATATGAAAATACTCGGAATTAAATAAAAATAACAATTTTGTTTTTCCTTTGATGTGTTCCCCGTCGGACGGATTCCTTTTGTTTGTTTTAAGTTTATTTTATACAAAAGTTTAGGTCTTTTATTTATTGATTGAGGCACTACGAAGTCTGCCGGGTCAGCTAGTATTTTATAATTTTGTTATGAAGGAAGCGTTTGTACGATCTTCATTTAGTGAGAGCCTTTATACAACGTGTTACAAAATACAAAAAAATATAATTAATTATCGATTAAAAATTTAGTCAACCCTAGTAAGCTGTCATGTCAGGGAACCAGATTATTTATCAGAAAGGCCTACCTACCTATTTTACGTAATAAATTTCTACTTTAATAGTTTTTCTATTTATCATTCATAAATGTTTGCTATCTCAATACAAGGATGTCATTATACTCAAGCACTTGTCGTACTTATCAAAATTTTTGTCGTTCCGCGAATTAGGTAGAAATGTAGATACATTCTGCGTAGTTTACTCTTTAATTTTACTGGAATAGGATTTGCACGTCAGCGAAAATAATTATTTTATTTTTTTATTTTTTTGGTGTATGTATACAGCAATACGACGGTTCTTAAATATTGTGAATGGACTCGTAATAAGGCCCCATTTAAGCTCCTTTAGTCTTTACGTGTAGTTTTGTAACACCCTGTAGATAAACCTTTCAAGTTTGATGACAAAACTGTCGTAGACTAAAATTTCCTAGTATTAAGTATGAATATTAAACTTATTGTAATAGGTAGCCAGTCAGTCCGTCAGACATAGATAAACATAATTCGACGGTTGAAAGGCAAACGTGACTAAGCGACAATGCGTGAACTTTACAGTACACTAATTTAAAGTTGAAATACCTGAAAAAAAATCTATTTTAACGAATCTAACTGTAGGATTGAAATGATTTTAATAGACTTAGAAATATTTTTTTATTTGCGCATCGAATATGGTTATTGCCTATCATTTATGTATAAAGCAGTCATTGTCACTTAGTCACGTCTGCCTTTCAAGCGTCGAATTATGACGATCGGTTTCGAATCCTAAGATTTCGAGTAAATCGACAGTGACGATGGAAAGCAAATAAAAACAATAATGTTCTTATCCAACTAATTTGAACACCTTTTTAATGCAACTTTATGCAATTCATCGAATGGAATGCCATCACGAAAAACTGTTTTTCAAATTCCCAAGGATTCGCGAACGAAAACATTTCGAAAATGATCTTACAAGTCCGTATGTTACTTAACGCGACTTACAAAACTTTGAATCGTTACTTCGAGTCGGATACCTAAAAGTTGGAAACTTGAAACGCGCAATGTACTACCGAAGCTCGTTACAAGTTCATCAAAGAGCCCGAACGGTCGGCTCGCGAACCTTCAGATAAGAAAACACATTCCTCATTGAGTATTCGAATTATCTCGACAGTGTTGACACAGTTGCGCTTCGATGCTTGGCCCAAGATGCGAGATGCTATATTAATAATCTTTGGTTAGAATTTGAGGGTATTTGAAGAGTATATATCGACGCTTGAAAGGCAAACGTGACTAAGCGACATTGCGTGAACTTTACAGTAGACTAATTTAAAATTGAAATACCTGAAAAAAAATCTATTTAAACGAAGCCTAGCTATAGGGTTGAAATGATTTTAATAGATCTAGAATATTTTTTTTTGCGCTACTATTACAATTATTGCCTACCATTTATGTACATAAAGCAGTTATTGTCGCTTTGTCACGTTTTCCTATTCCACGCGGACGGAGTCGCGGGCAAAAGCTAGTGCACAAATAAAGTTGTTGTGAAGTACTAAGTTGTAGTAAGATGAACTCTCACCTTGATATATTTTGTCAATTCTTAATTGTCAATACACTTGTTTTTAAAAAGTGTTTGCTTAAATTTAATTAGAACATAATATGTACGTCCGTAATTATTGTTTTGGTTTCAACGCAACAGGTTGATGAAAAAGCTTTGCATGGCTTTTTTCTGCGACAAAACAATTAAGATTCGTGCGTTGTACCCATCATGATCTCATTCAGTCTGGAATCGGACGCTTGGGTATCGTACGACCACAGATCATAGAACGACTGATAAACTCTAGATAGTTCCTCTGTCACATTGTCACCCAATCGGCTCAAAAGCAGCGGTTGCATTTAAAGGTTTCTTCACGCCCAAATAAAAGAAACACTTCTTGATGTTCTGTGTTTCACAATTGTTTGATACGGTAACATTAATTATGTTTTAAAGTCAAGATGAAGCTCTCTCGTTTTATTGCTTTTTATGTGGCTCGAAAATGCTAATTCTATCTATCTTCTTTAAGCTTCTGACAGACATGACATTTGGTAGGCAGCGGCTTGGCTCTGCCCCTGGCATTGCTGAAGTCCATGGGCGACGGTAACCACTCACCACCAGGTGGGCCGTATGCTAGTCTGCCTACAAGGGCAATAAAAAAAAAACATTCCGAACGATAGCGAAAATACATCTGCTTTACCTTCAAAGGTGTAGAAGAGATACGCTGTGAAAAACGCTGACGCTTTTGAATCAGTTATCAAAATAAGTCCACGGAAATCTGGCATATCGGAGCCGCTGTAGTATTTATTCAACGTTGATTTGTACCGACAATGCTGTGTAAACCGGAGGGGAATCACGATAACCTACGACCGTAAAGCTATTTGTTTGTCAACTAATTGTTAACCGTGTTCGGGAGATTATTTTTGTGAACGAATGTTTGTTCTGTTTATATTTATGTTGTTTGGTGACGAAGCCGTGGTCGGGTTAAAGATAAGTTTCGAGTTTGCAATTTATTTTCGATTCCATTTTGGCACAACGCAAGAGTAATAAATTTTAAATATATATTAATGTAGGATTGGTAAGAACGGAACGTATGAAAATAGTGTGGAACGGAGCGTTAAGATGTGAGGGAGAGAAAACGGAAAGAAAGGGAGAAGAGAATGACAGATAGAATGACAGAGAATTGGAAGATGGCGAAGACGGTTGAAAAATTAGCAAGACGTATGTAATAAAAGTGTTAATTATTATATTTTGGAACATTGTAACTTTTATTTTATGTGCTGCGATACCTATTCTACATTTATATGTATTACAATAATGGCAGCGGCTCAAGATGCATGAAGAACTCATAAAATAGAGCGAAAATATATAAAATCTAAAGGCCAAATAGAATTTCTTATAAATGTATTACATTTGCAATTCACTTACGCTTACTTACATTAATGTATGATTTATAAAAAAAGCAATATATTTTACAGAACTGCGTTCATGACAATTTTAAATGTTCATGTTGACCGTTTACTGTCTGTCTACTGCTGTGTATATCACGTTATAACTCTAGATGGGTGTACGAGCTCACAGCCCACCTGGTGTTAAGTGGTTACTGGAGCCCATAGACATCTACGACGTAAATGCGCCACCCATCTTGAGATATAAGTTCTAAGGTCTCAAGTATAGTTACAACGGCTGCCCCACCCTTCAAACCGAAACGCATTACTGCTTCACGGTAGGAATAGGCAGGGCGGTGGTATCTACCCGCACGGACTCACAAGAGGTCCTATCACCAGTAATTACGCAAATTATAATTAGTGTTCATCTAAATTCAAAATTCTTACAACGAGTTAAAAAAAATATTACGAAACGGCAGCCACATTTCCTAGCTCCGGCACAAGTGACTTTCAAATTAATCGCATTAGTGAACGATTAACAAATCTCATATATAAATCTTGGTAATGGTCCGCCACGGGCATGCGATACTCGAAAACATTTTCATACATAACAATAAGTTTTAATAAGGACGTTTCGAATGTTAAGCACGCTATTGCGAGCTTGACTTCGGAATTATTGCAGCTTTGAGCATTTTCCCGTGTTTACTTATTATATCAAATTATATTGTATATTAACGGCCGTCTGGTGTAGTGGTAAGTGACATGGTCACTACACAAGGGGGTTGTGGGTTCGAATCCCGCCAAGGGAAGATATTTGTATGATAAATATAAATGTCTTTTCCAGGGTTATGGATGTATATTAAATATAATAATATGTATGTGTATAATAAAAATCTTACATTTATTTCCGTTATCTGGTACCTGTAACACAAGTTCTTTACGAACTTATCACGGGACCAGTTAACGTGGCGTGATTGTTAGTAAATATTTATATTTATATTTATATTTATATTTATATTTATATTTATATTTATATTTATATTTATATTTATATTTATATTTATATTTATATTTATATTTATATTTATATTTATATTTATATTTATATTTATATTTATATTTATATTTATATTTATATTTGGAGATTAGTTTAACGCCGGTGGCTTAATGGATAAGACACCCAATGTACTCGTAGTCTTGCGACAAAACCATGGTTTCATGATGTGATTACCAGATATTCTTGAACGCCTTCCATTATGGATGAATAATATAATTACTGTGTTAAGGGCCTTTTGTGAGCACGCATGAATAGATACCTCAATTTCATATATGTATATAATTTAACAATTTTTTGTGAAAGAAGAAAAAAGTAAATAAAAAAGATAAATTATTAATAAATTAAAAAACCTAATAAAAAATTGTTTTTACAAAAATACACGGTAGTTAACATAATATTCAAATGTGGACCAATAATAACAAACAACATCTTAGGCGTCAGTGACTACGAAAATTGTAAAGTATTTTAGACACGACGGAAATTATATTATTTAACAACAATAAAAGCGTAAAAGCCGTAAAACGTAGTTTAAATTATTTCTAAGACTCTCGAAAACCGGTTGATAATACTGAGATTAAACTAAAATTAAAAATATGAAGTAGAAAACACACCCTGTGCTAAAGAAATTTTCGGGATACAATACCTATCGAAAAATGAACTATGGGAAGCAGTATATCAATTCTTCAGTCACCGCAATATAAAAGCTATCGATACCGCAGGCCTCAGAAAACTAGTTTGACGGCTCTATCAATGGTGACAAGTACAAGAAAGATTCATGTAATACTACAATAATAGCGAGGTATGAACTTTAAGCATGTGTGCGTGGCCGAATGAACCAATGAAAGAGTAGATAGCAATACCTGTAGTGCCTTCGATGCGGCTAGATTTTTTTTAATTGGTTGTTGGAGCATTCTCACACACATAGACAAAGATCATATTTCGTCGCTCTTATTATCTATAGAAAATGAGTGGACGTCGCAAAGACTGGAATCAGGCAAGGTGTATTATAAGCTATTAATTTCATTACTTGTCTGACAGCGTATTGTAAACATTTTGGTTTAATTAGTTTTATTGAGAAAAAATACCAAGCTTTAGAATGTGTTGTTATTGATTTTTATTAAATCTGAAAATTAATCAAGTGTTGCTTCATAAAATACCAGATTATTGGTTTAAAAGACCCATTAAAGTTTTTTTTATTAGCAGCTATTTTTTGTTGTTAAAATTTATAATGACGATCTGATTTAAACCTTCGATAATGTCTATAATATTAAAGGTTCTGTATTACATAGCGCAAATGCTACCGCCGTTATGCGAATATGTTAATCACAAGTCTCTCGAGGAATCTTTAACATGAAATTAAAAGATAAATACCGGGAGAGGAAAAAAATCATTTACTCACTGCCCGCTTAAATCTCTTTTCCCTTTTGTTTTCCCATGAAAACAATTCGTCAAGAACAGGCCCCACTTTCGGCATTCAAAAGGAAAAATGGTAGGCCAAACAAGCGAGCAACGAGTTAGGTCGTAACAAAATTCCAACAAAGGATGATTAACGATTTTTTTCCACCCTCGAGCTCATTCAAGCCGCGTCGATATTGAATCCGTTAGGCGGCGTAAAAATGAAAGTTTTCCTCTTTTCTTTTCCAAACACGTACGACACATGGGCGTCGAGAACGATGAGCTAGTTACCCGATGAATTGTCGATGTCAATCGAACTTTAAAATATTTTTTACTAGCGATCCGCCCTCGCTTCGCTTCGTAAACTGTAATTTATTATTGATTTTTCCACTAAGTATTTAACGGATGATGTTATACATATAAACCATCCTATTTAATCACTCTATCTATTAAAAAAAACTGCATCAAAATCCGTTGCGTAGTTTTAAAGATTTAAGCATACATAAAGCCAGACAGATATAGGGACAGAGAAAGCGACTTTGTTTTATACTATGTAGTAATGATAGCCGAATTATTTTAATAAATTCCGCTGTAAGTATTTTATTGTGTTTCGGTTATAAAAAATATTAAGATTAAAGAGTAAATGAAATTAATTACGACAACAATAATGTACACACTGCTAAAATAAATAAAAAACTATTGAAGCGTACATTTAACACATCAGTAACATTAAATATGCAAGCTGTAATACCACAACAAAGAAATTTAAACTAATTTAGAATAACCACGTCATAAAAATCGTATATTTAATTATAACATAATTTCAAACCATCATGACTACTTCTTTATTAATAATCATAACATCAATATCTGCTATGTTAAATCAGCATGACTACTTTTTTTCTTTTAATACCAAAATTTGATTGGTAAAGTAGCCATAATTCATAGTCTTAATGTCCAAAAATTGCGTATTATTACGTACAACAAGAATTATAATACAATACTGACAATAAAAAAAAACAGTTTACTTTGTACACAATACGGAAGTGGCATATGTCTCATTTAATACAAATTGTAACTTGGATCTGTGATGTAACTAATGTAACACTTATTTCTCTCTACTTAGTTCTGGACTTGTTCAAAACAAACGACTGCCATTTTCGATGGACTAAAACAACTAACCGAAAGTCGTTAAAAATTTGGGAAGGTGACGCGCAGAAACAATGTGATAATAACGCTCGACAACAACAACTTTTATTTAGCGGAAGAATGTTCTGGAAAAATATAATTGTTTCCTTATAAGTTGTATACACGTAGAATATCCAATACAACTTTTTTTTTATTGCTTTGGTGGGTGGACGAGCTCACAGTCCACCTGGTGTTAAGTGGTTACTGGAGCCCATAGACATCTACAACGTAAATGTGCCACTCACCTTGAGATAAGTTCTAAGGTCTCAGTATAGTTACACAAATGATTTTGTTCGTGCCCGTTGTTTTTCTTTTATCGAATAGGTAGGTACGGGTTAAATTGTAATCTTATAGGCTGCGAGTAGCTCATCTGTCGTGTCGTGGCCACATGAGTTATCGGGTTGCGAATTTTATAAAAAGAACCGAGTGGTAGTATTGAGTTTCGCGTACCAATGAAATTACGACAGGTGGTTTCCCATCACCTGCACAGCATATGCTTTGAGGATTTTAAGCTAATTATAGCTGGAATGCAACGCCCTTACAATATAATATCTCCTTGCTCTTGTAAAATGTTATTACAATGCGTTGTATGTACAAAGTCTTTTTAAAAAGTGATTCAAACTCGAAAATCGAATTTAGACAACCTACTAGGGAAGTCATTTATCCAATTGAAAAAGATAAATTACGTAAAAAAAAACCGCGTAAAATGACAGAAGATTGACGATATTTAGTTTGTATTATTGTATATTTGTGTTACACACATGTTGTTAACTGATATGTATTTATTTTATTATTCTTGGTTAGCAGTATGTAAAAAAATGTAATGCTTAACAGTACGAAGAGAAATGAAATTGTAAACGAGATTGAAAAAAAAACTATTTTTTAATTAGCTTTTTTTTTATTGCGTTGATGGGTGGACGAGCTCACAGCCCACCTGGTGTTAAGTGGTTACTGGAGCCCATAGACATCTACGACGTAAATGCGCCACCCACCTTGAGATATAAGTTCTAAGGTCTCAGTAGAGTTACGACGGCTGCTCCACCCTTCAAACCGAAACGCATTACTGCTTCACGGTAGAAATGGGCAGGGTGATGGTACCTACCAGTGCGGACTCACAAGAGGTCCTACCACCAGTAAGCAAGCTGTTCTGTGTTTGTACCTTATTCAATATACAAAGTAATGTTGGAGCTGACTGTAGATAGATTCAAAACTTTAGCTAATTTACGGAATAAATTAAGGACTATTAAAAGAATTTTCGTAAAAAAAATCATTTTATAATGACGCTCTTGAAGAGAAAATTTCGCTTTTGAACCGCTAAATGGAGCTAAATTACCCAAGTTTCGAAATAATTGAAGTTATTTATAACTTTCCTTGTTTATATTATTATAGGCATTAATGTTTTTATTTGACATAAAAGTCCAAGATTTATTGTTTATCGCCATCTCGTACTGATAATGTCTAGATTGCGTATGTTTATTAACTGAAACTTAACTTACTCGTCTTTTTATTAAGTACTAACTGACCCACCCGGCAGACTTCGTACTGCCTCAATCGATAAATAAAAGACCTAAGCTTTTGTATAAAATAAACTTAAAACAAACAAAAGGAACCCGTCCGACGGGGGACACATCAAAGGAAAAAAAAATTGTTATTTTTATTTTATTCCGAGCATTTTCATATTTATCTACCTTTCAAACCTTCTCTGGTCTCCCACAAGTAATTTAAGATCAAAATTAGTCAAATCGATCCTGCCGTTCTCGTGTTTTATCGAGACTAACGAACAGCAATTCATTTTTATATATATAGATGTGTGATTAAATGTTGGCCAGAACGTTGACAAAGCTGTTCATTTCCAAACAATCACACAATAATATATATCAGATTTTTTTAAATCAAAAGATATTTGTGATAATTGTCTGTTTGGGTATTGATCAAAAGGTATGCCACCCAGCCGTATCGACTTACTTAGCGACGTACAGTTTGCTATTCCGTTCAAAGATATCCTACGCCATGACACTCCAATTCTTTCAGATCGCTTCTAATATAATCTCCCAACTGGTTTTAAATTAACTTATTTTAAATTTCGAATACAGCCCAAAATCGTGTCGTCCAATCCAATTCAAGAAAACTCGAACATTGAAGAAGCGAAAAAAATTTAATTCATTTTATAATTTAAAGAAAAATGTAGCAGATTATTGTCTTTCAATTTCAGCCATTTTATACCTATAGTGCTAGGTACTAGTAGCCATGCATATTGCGAGTCTGCTAAAGTGTACTACTATCCTGATTGTTATGCCACTCAGCAATAATGGGATTTGTTGGGTCGGGCAGCTGTCGTCTCCAATCAATTGAGAGTTCAATATGATGCCTCAAGGTCTGGGGGTATTTACGTTAACGTTAAATATCAGTCACACGCTTAGCATCGGGTGAGCTTTTCTACCTATACTAACCATTAAAACGGGACTTTCATATTCTATCAGACGCTCATACGATAAAATTTCACTGCTGGTAGGACCTCTTGTAGTAAGCAATAATGCGTTTCGGTTTCAAGGGTGGGGCAGCCGTTGTAACTATACTGAGACCTTAGAACTTATATCTCAAGGTGTGTGGCGCATTTACGTTGTAGATGTCTATGGGCTCCAGTAACCACTTAACACCAGGTGGGCTGTGAGCTCGTCATGCCTCGTGACCTCTCATAAAAGCAATAAAAAAAGACCTTATTTGCTCGTATACCGAATAATAATATTTGTGTTTATCGAATTAATAATATTGTGAATAACTAATAAAACAATACGACTTGTTAACGTACCGATTTAAAAATGCTGCCTCTTTTTGTTTTGAAGCTCAGCCTTAAGATTTTGGCATCCGAAGTAGATTACGGTAAGTAATCCGATTATTACGAAGCGATTTTGGTAATCGAAATTCGTAGAGCGGCGTACTGGGAAACGATAAATTAGAATATCTCGAGAAATTGTCTGTTTGAATTTGATATTTCGTACAAGCTCTTCAGGTCAAAAGGAAATTAGACATGTAAAACTTTTTTGTTACAGCAACCTCCTTACGCGTTCTCCAGACATTAAAGAGATAAAAAAAATATTTACGTGTCCTAAATTAAGCAAATTCTCAGTACAATCAAATTGTAAAACATGTGATCATTAAAAAAAACTTGATGAAATAAGTAATTCAAAAAATGAAAATAAATTCTGGTGTTTAATTACCTAAGTCAATATACATCGCAATGTTAATGCCGCCACCCATCTTGAGACTTGAGGCCTGAGTCGCAATTTTACTGTACAAAAGAAGCCCTTCCACCAATAACTAAAAAAAACAACTCTATTTTATACCATGCAGTGATAGAGTTTATACTAATTATTCTAAATTGGTAATTTTGAAACGTATTTCTTGTTCTGACTCTGAACTGAAACAATTCATTATTAATTCAAAACCATCAGAGATGTGTATTTCTGCGAATTCATTTAATTTTGTTCCTTTTCAAATGTCAAAAATGTCATTCAAGATTGTAAACGAGTATTAAATATGTATGTCTCAGAATTCTCGGACTAGTCATTTCCATTGCAATTCTACTTAAGTGAACGGTTTACAACAGAAAACCGACTAATAAGTCGTACTATGTGACAGTTTAATGGTAATATTAAAAGCTCGTTAACTCCACCGGATAAAGTTGTTATATTTGTTCTTCTTTTGAAAATGTTTTTTTTTTTAATTCCACAATATTAAGTACACTATCTTATAATCTTTACTATGTATTGAATTTTTAATAATATGAAACCGTGAGTATTGAAATCGAGGATTCATTAATTTTCATAAATAATAAAAAGATGTGTGGTGTCGTGGGACACCGGATAGGAACGAAGTTCCTTAATATAAAAATATTAATTTTAAGTTCTATATATAAAGAAAATAATTATTCGGGTATACATTTTTCATTATGATTTTTTTATTGATAAAAAAAAACTACTTTACAAAGTTATTTTATTCACAATGATTTATAAAAAATATATAATAAAAAAATATGTTATTTTTTGTACGTTATTACAAAGTTAAGTCGTACGCTGTGTGCATTACTAATAAAAATCTCACGTTACGGACGTTTTTTCCCGGTTAGGGTACCCCTCCGCAACGTCGCATAAGGAACTTCGTTCCAAAAACTCAAAAGGGTTCCACAGTCTTCAGTCTCACGGTGATCATGGCGCTTATATGTAACATTGCTGATATAACTGAGATTAACAAAATTACAGCAATAACCCGTCACATAAAATTAATTATTCAATTACGATCGTTCTGGATTTAGAAGTCAAATATTCCAATTAATTTATTGATGCAAAAGTAATTTTAGTTTTTGTTGTTTCTGTCATTTGAATAACTTCTACTTTCGGATTAAAAAATGATCTTTAACAATTTCTCTAAAACCGCTTGCACAGAATCGAACTCCTGGTCTGATAGACGTTAAACAGCTAAACCATAAATCTTCTACTACGACTTAAATCACGTTAACATTTACAATGATCAGAACTATACAGATAAACACATATCCTCAGTTATAAAATTCTACGCCAAAATCCCTTAATAAGAGCCAACTCTTAATTATACTTTACAAAGTACTTAGTTAGGGTACATAAGAAATAGAGTTTAGTGGCCTAGCTTATCCTAGTGTACTGAGCAAGTTGGCCCCGTTTGCTAATCTCCTAAGGCCAGTAACGAGGGGGTGCAAGTGATAAACTTTTGAAATTTAGACTAAAGGAATGAAAATATTGATAATACTAGCCAAGTGGCTTAGTCTTCAATAGTGTAACCAAATTCCTCTTATGCCGTTTGCTAGTATATGGGTTTCCTTATTAAAATATTTATATCCTGGTTATGTAAATAATGGTCCGATTTTTTTTAACTGATTTTGCGAGTCGCTGACAATTAACACTACTTTCACGGTTTAATATCGCTTCGTATTTTCCTCTTATTATTTCCAAACTTTGGAATACTTACACAGTTACAGTTACAGTTTTAGTGGCCATGGATGACTGAGGCGTTATTCATCGACATTTGAATGTTGTGGTAGCTACCGTCTATTTTGGAATTAAACAAATTTTTTTTTTCAAAGACATAGATTTCATATTTATTACCTTGTGGTCTAGCAGTTTGTTGATAAAGGTCTGATCTGGAGAATTTTATCATCGAATTAGGCCATTTTATTAAATTGCCAAGAATGTTTAGCAGTCTCTGATCTCTCTTTGGGCTTAATAGCCAAAGCAGTTATTAATAATAAAATCATTATCTTATTAGTCATTATTGATAAGTGAATAAAATGCACTATAGATTATTTTAACTTAAACGCCTGACGAGCCGCATGCTCCTCTGCGTACAAGGGCAATAAAAAAAATATAGTTATATATTTTTATATTATTTCATTTGGCTTTTCCAAATAATAACAAACTACACAAGCGTTTTTATATCAGTAATTGTTGTTGGAAAAGTTAGCGGAATCATCATGAACTTATTAAGATGAAGTTGTTTGTTAAGGAAATGTATTAATATATTCCTTTTAATACTATATAAACTGTTATATGTATGTAAGTATGTGTGTATGTATGTATGTATGTGTGTATGTATATATTATTATGTATGTATGTATATACTTTTTGTAACTTAATATAAATTTCATTGCACCTACCACTATCCACTCTGCAGTACCTTTGCTTGACTGGTAGAGAATGAATGCCTTAGGCATTAAGTCGCCAATGTAAATTTTACATATAGTGTAATAAATAAATAATAATTGATTTTTGGCATGAGAACAATTTAAAAATCGCTTTCTCTTGTGGATAACGTCAAACACGAATGCGAGTTAACCCGAGTTACCTGGTGCTACGCCCACGAATGTCGCCAAGTAATGAGTTTTGTTGTACAACAGCTACCTCTGGTTTAAAGGACATAACAATATACGAGACCCCGGCACAGGACTGAAGGCACGTTTGCTTTCCGTAAATACTTTTACAGACCATCCAGACTACCTAACTACTTTGTTACATTCCGTTTGAAGAAAGGTTGGTACTTGAAATTTTACACTATATTTTATTTTACAAGCCCTCTTAAATATTAACAGAAACTTACTCGTTCTTAAACGTTTTAAAGTTGAGCTTTTCTACTCGTAGTCGGACGTGTTGTGAGCCCTTATACGTATTTATCACCAACTTGCCTATTTCTGCTGTGAATTATTATTGGAAGGATGGGATAGCCAGTAACTAGCTCCAGTAACCACTTAGTACCATGTGGGTCGTGATCTCGTTCACCCATGTAGCGTGTAGTGGTGACTATCAAAGAAATCTTGCAAAATTTTAATTGCGCCAACGATAATTATAACTATATATATAATAATAACAGTACATCTTTTGTATTTTAAAAACAGTTGCATTACGAGAGTCAAACTGGCGAAAAGAACTATTTTTTATGTAGAGTCTTAATTATAAGCAATGGTTATAATATTGCAATTAAAAACATATTTTTCAAGTTACGATGCTACCACTTCGAAGGACGTATCCTGAGTCTTTAAATAAGATGTGTTCGATTATTTCTAAGTTATGATCAGAACGAGATTTGCGCGGCGTTTGATAATTCTATTCTAATTAAAACTCACAAAAATACATAGTAATCTAATTGCACCTTAAAAATATAGTGCATTGTTAAATTCAATTTTCAGTTGTTGTAGCTCGTAAAGAATAATAATATTACAAAATGTTGGCCTTCCCGCGCCGGTTTCGAATCGTAAAATTAATCGTAAATGCTTATTTCAGTCTGCCTACCGAAATCATTCCGCACGCGACAAAATATTTAGTCAACTTACTTAGTACCGATTACGAACATGCGAAACCCGGTAAGTCACATTTCTTGCTTTTAACATTCAAACGATATTCAAATAAAAACTTTACAGCCTTTTATCGTAAATTCAGTGGACGCGCAACGGCTAAATAAACATTCGACTCTTTCATTCCCGGTACGTCTACGAACGCAATCTCTTGGAATACTTCACACGTTTTTTTTTTTTTTTGTTCAACAATTTTTTACAACGGCCTTGTTTGCAGTAACAATAAACGTTGTCGCTTTATTCTCGACATCGCTGGAAATTCGCTGGAAATTTTCAATGTAATTATTGAAACTGGAATTTTTTAATTAATAATAATAATAAATATTTACTAACAATCACGCCACGTTAACTGGTCCCGTGATAAGTTCGTTAAGAACTTGTGTTACAGGTACCAGATAAAGGAAATAAATGTAAGAATTTTTAGAAACGACATCGACTCCCGTGTTTCACTATGAAACGGAACTGACACTGGAAAAAAAAAACAACAACAGAATCAGCTTCCCTGTTTAATTTAGCGGGAGTTGTCGGCAAAAACGCTTCGTCTTGTTTAGGTTTTTTGTTGTTGACCGAAGGCAGGAATGCATTGTTCCCGTTACACAGTCCCTGAATACCGGTTAGCTGTAAAAGAATAGACAGTATTTTCCCTTCGCCACTGACACAGTTTATCGGAGAATGCGTCATTTAAGTGAAAGAATTTCGGTGACTCACAACGCCCGTGTATTATTTGTGGGCGTACTGTGAGCCAGCACGGATAGGTACCGCCATCCTATTTCTACCGAAAATCACTCATGCCATCTGATTTGTAAGATACGATAGCCGTCATATAATATTGTTGAGTTGGGCCGTTAGAAAATCGGACATAGAGTCACAGACCCAACTATCGAGAATCGGTAAATCCTTGTGCAACTTCTAAATTCATTTCTTTTCAAAGAATTTTGTCTATATAAGTTAGAGTATAACTGCCGTGCGTGCCCTGTGTTTCATTTCTTCAAACGAGGCTTGTGGAGAGTACTAAGCGGTAGGCAGCGGCTTGGCTCTGCCCCTGGCGTTGCTGAAGTCCATAAGTGACGGTAACCACTCACCATCAGGTGGGCCGTATGCTTGTCTGCCTACAAGGGCAATAAAAAAATAAAATAACAATTTTAAAAGTTTGCAGAATGTAAAAAGAAATTTGAAACAGATTATTTGAGAAAAACCATTACAAACGAAACGCATTAAAGGAAGCGGCATTTAAATTTTTGATGAGGTGCCTTCTGTCGATAAAATCTGGAGACGCCGTACGTAAAACGCTTCAAGATACGAAATTCGATAAGGAAAATAATTTCAATTCGCCTAATGAAATTTGAGAACGCGATAATACTTTTTTTGTTACAAAAATCGCTCAGAGGATTTACAAATGTAGGTACGTTAAACGATACAAATCATATGCAGTCATGGGCGCGCTTGGATACCTGCTGGGAGGCATCGTGCCAGAGGCGCCTTGCTTGATGAATATAAACATAAAAAACCTGTCCATACGTGCGCGGTCTGCCCACGTCGGGCCCTATTAACTGCTGAGTTTTATCGTCCCATTCATGACGGTAACATAAGCTTCGAACAGCTTGACCTGTGGAGGTAAATCTGATAATTCACGATGACCTTTATCTTCAAATTAAAATGAACGAAGAATTGTTTTGATGGTTTATTGATATTTCGAGTTCAATTTTGACAATCTATTTGCATACCTATTTCAAATTTGCTGTTTTAAAAAGCACAGCTATTTGAGATAATTTTATATTTTCGAATGTAAAACTGCTAGCTTCCGCATCAATTCACAGGAATGCATTAATGTGGGTAATTAAATAAGTACGAGAATAAAATAATCGACGAGAATCAGATGAAATTTAAATTAATGGCATAAGAAAAATCTCATTGAGGAGCAACCTTATATAAGATAGCGACCATAAAGTAATTTCGGACGGACCATAATTTTCAAAGATCACGTGCACCCATCCCGATTCGGTGGTTAAAACCGATCAAAGCTTAATACGAAAATAATAGCATTCGATTGTCGCTCATTATAAATGGCCCTATAATTTACTACATTGGTTGTTTTAAATTGATGAAGGTCAGACGTATTAGGAAGGTGTAATGATGTATTTTGAAAACGGAGCCAAATCAATCAAATTTACAAAAACGAAATAATGCATATTAGGAATAAAACATACTGTGTAAAAAATATATAACATTAAACTTTTGATAGATCACTTTTATAGTTTACTGAACTGAAACTGTCCCCATAAGGGATAATGTTCCAAAACCGACTGTGGTACATTTGTTCAACTCCATTTCGATAAAGCGACACGACACGAGAACCCTCTCATTGTGGCCACCGGTAACTACACAGTACACAGCCGATCCTGCGGACCAAATGGTAAACAGTCGACGTCGCCTAAAACACGTCATCTCGGATCCTCCCGATCCACTAACGGTGCTTTTAGGTACCTCAAGCACCGGTCACCGTTCTCGTCGAACCCTTCTCTTGCGACAAAGAGCTCGGTGAGTAAATTAACCCACAGACACAGCCCACTGAATTTCTCGCCGGATTTTCTTAGTGGGTCGCGTTTCCGATCCGGTGGTAGATTCTGCGAATCACGGCTCTTGCTAGGGTTCGTGTTAGTAACGTCATCAGGTTTGAGCCCCGTGAGCTCACCTACTAATCTAGAATAACCCCTCGAGCCTACCAGAATAGGTTGGAAAAAAAATGTTGTTCAACTAACATTGACCATAACCACCTATATCATACGTGTCATCAGAACAACCGACACAGTTTGAATTAAACACCAAGTAAACCAGCCAATTGGACAGTAGAATAATACTTATTATTACTATAATACTAATAATACTTACTACTACTAATATTACTTACTACTAATAATATTACAATAATGCTTAATATTTTATACCAAAACATAATTTACTTTGAAAATTAGTCAGTTAGGCAATAGGTTTATAAGTCAGAGCAGGTTCGAATGTATTTGGTGATTGAATATTTTATCTCGGGATATTCAAAGACAAATAAATTCTCATAATGTCATCTCGTGTACCGTCGTGCTCTGTATCTACTGTCGTATGGAAGCAATTCAAGATACTGTGTGTATTGCTATTTTCGAAATACCTACACGATAGGCGATGACATTATTGCTCAAAGAATATTAACTTAATTAAACAGTATTTATACATAATTTATTAGTGTTGTTTTCAGTTTACGTAATTTTTAATATACACACACACATAAAATGATATGGAATACAGTTTATTAACATCGAAGTGATCAAGACCATAAATCGCAATACCGTATTTATATTTATAACAATAACAATTCCATTTATTAATAATATGACACCTAGAGCGTTGATAGTATCGATTTCAATGCATTCGGCTGCTATATTTCACGGAATTTATATTGTTTGTTTTAATATTTACCACGAAGCGGCACGATTGTGTCATAGACGGTTTTTTTTTCTAAGAAAATCATCGATACCCTTTTAATCTTATCAAATTGAATCAATATGAATTTTTTTTTTACGTAAGTACTATAGTAATAAAAATAGCTTTGGTACGTGAGTATTGTGGTACGAACTATTTGCCGTTTTTTAGAGAGTTGCAGCCCAAGAGCATCAGTAATACCAAGCGATGCAACAATAGCCTGTAATGGAATAAAATATTATTATTAATTAATAACATTTTTATATTTTTTATTGCTTAGATCGGTGGACGAGCTCACAGCCCACCTGGTGTTAAGTGGTTACTGTAGTCCATAGACATCTAAAACGTAAATGCGCCACCCACCTCGAGATATAAGTGCTAAGGTCTCAAGTATAGTTACAACGGCTGCGCCACCCTTCAAACCGAAACGCATTACTACTTCACGGCAGAATCAGGCAGGGTACCTACCCGTGCGGACTCATACGAGGTCCTACCACCAGTAATATGTATATGAAATAAAGAACATTAAATGCTATTCTTGTTTCTTATAACTAAAGGCAAACTGAACTGTACAAATTCTACATGGAGAGCACATTTAAAACAATAATTATAATTACAACAGCCATTCTTCGGTCGTTTGATCGCAACATCGCCGGCCGCATCAGAAACGTTAAAATTTAAAGCCCAACACGAAAGTGTGAAGCGGTGTGCAAATGAAAAATTTCCGCAACGCTTATTTCGCTATTGTTACCAATTTGAGTGCTCCCTGAAGCGTGTTATTCGAACTTTTTTTTCTGGATAAGTAGAAAATATGTTTTATGTATTATAACATAAATACTAAATAGTTCTCCGGTCGCATTGTCTGGTATTAAAGCGCCTTTCGAAATTTTATTTATAAAGTATCAAGTTGTTTGAATACATTTTTTTATCTTATTTTTACACATTACTAAGTTAGTAAGTAACTTTATTTATATAGTATATTTAAATATATCTCTCAGTTAGTATTACTATTACTATTAGTATTACTAACTGAGAGATATATTTAAATAAGTAATTGAAGTCTTCTAATATCTGTGTTTACAAAACGCATTCTATGCACACGCAAGAGACGAATTGTAAAATGAATATAAAAAACTCTATGCATAATCCAGCCAGTCCGTCAATAGTAAGTACATTAAAATCTATTGACTTAAAAGTACTCAAACACACCTATAGAAAACTCGAAGAGAAAACAAAGCCCACAAGCCACCTAAGAAGACAAAACAAAGAACTTAACAACAGTATTCAAAGCCACTTTCTTGGAAGGCTATATTGATTAAGAACTTACAAATAAATCTCTCCGACAAGTTACAGCTAAAAAAAACGTTCATGCACCCTCAATATAATATGACAGTTATGAAGACTGGAGTTTATATTAAACCATCCTCGATTTGTTGAAGTGCTTAATACACCGTTATATTTAGTGTGTCGTTGATGCCGTGAAGGGTTTTAACGATTTCTCTGTATTGATTTAATTAAATGATACAAGTTTTATTGGCGTATAAACACTGCAGTGATCTCAACACGAAAATTTTCGTGCAGATATTGACAGTAAGGAAATTTCCAATTTCTCCACAAAGCGATTTTGCGATTTCTCTGCAAGCAAATTGAAATCTTACGTTTTTATTTGTCAATAAACGTAAAAATTAAACTTCCATATATATTTTTCACTTTTAAACCGAATTTTTGTGACAGAAATATAAATAGGCATGGAATGGTACCTAGCGTTGTGGTCTTACGGTTATACCATACCCATACGATGTAACCACATCGGTTTTTTAAATGTAGCTGTAATTGGAGCTAAAGTAATATCTTCCTGCAGCAAAGGATCTTGCCACATACCTGCGTCTTGTCTGAGCCCACCCAGGTAGGTGCTCATTTATGCCGCGAAGCCGTAATGCTTTACTTAAGAATATAATTTTGAGGAGAATTCAAAAATAGCAGTTGCGTTGGGTGTACATTTCTTTTTAAACTATATTATGGCTTTATAATCATTTTATAGCATCTATGTATGTACAATTAATTAGTATTTTAGATGAAAATATATAAAAACTTATACGCAAGTTTTCAAAGTAGCAACGGATAGAAGCTAGATATTTTTAACACGTTGACTGCGAGACTTGACTTGAAGAATTTTTAGCCAGTGCGTATGAGGTCTTTCCAAGGAAAGATTGGACTTGTTTACACTATGAGACCTTCATAGGCCTCAAAAATGTTTTCGCATATACCCATACTTATAGAAATGCGGACTTGTCGCCTTACGCACCAAGCGAAAAGTTTTGACTGCGGCATCAGGGAATAGTCGTGAGTGGGGCTTTTAAGTCGCATAACCCAGTCAACGTATTAAACAAATATAATAGATACTTTATGAGCCGGAGAATTAAATTGGTTACTATTTTTATTTGTATACCATTAACCGGTTATAGTTAGTATACCATTAAGGCGGGTGGCGCATTTACGTTGTAGATGTCTATGGGCTCCAGTAACCACTTAATACCAGGTGGACTGTGAGCTCGTCCACCCATATAAGCAATAAAAAAAATCTAATTCTATACGAATATAGCCACGGATTACACTTCGTGGGCCGTAATTAAATTTAAGCTGTTCAATATTCAAACTATTGTAGTACTCGATGCTTGAGAAAACGCGTATGCAGGCATTCATAGATTAAGCTTCTTACTGGCATCGAGTGCGCGTGTAAATACATGTTAGGAATATTGACGACAACTTGCCTACAGCTTCTGCCTACGTCGAATCAAACGAAAATAAATATCCAACACTTGAACACGTATTTATCGATGAAATCACGTAAGTGGCTTTTGACATCGAAACGTTTATTGATATAACCAAGGAAATAGGACGAAAGGAATGATTAAGTACGATAAAATAGCAAAGGTTCCCAATATTTTTACGTTATTATCGACAAAATCTTCATATACATTGCATTTGAATACATTTTTCAAGGTGGGTGGCGCATTTACGTTGTAGATGTCTATGGGCTCCAGTAACCACTTAAAACCAGGTGGGCTGTGAGCTCGTCCACAAATCCAAGAAATAAAAAAAAATAAAAAAAAATTGAATACATAATTAAATTTTATTGTCAGTTTCTAGTTAGTAATTTTTAGATGACGTTAATAAGTCTGGAGTTATTACAAATATACAAAACAAAACAAAAAACTTGGTGCGTAGGTACTATTGTTTTATTTAATTTATTTATATATTATTAATTTAAACAAACTTTTAATAGCACTACAGTATATGTTTAAACCTTTAAAGCACATTTTGTCTATTATAGAATTTCTAAGGAGTGTAGTATATATTCCAAATAATTATGATTTGTAATATATGTAATAGAATAATAGAATTTCTCTTAGCAAAATTAAGACCGGTCGTGTTGTACCTTAACTGAAGAAAATCACCATCGAAAATTCGATCAACAATAGTTATTGATCGAAGTATCGAATAAAGACAGCTTAATGTGTGATTGTGACTTTTTTACTGTCACAATATAACACGATTAAGAACGGCTAGAATATGGTATCCACGTCTTTTACGAGAAATGGGTTCAGAATCTCACATGCGATCATGTGAGTGCGTTTGCGACACGTGAGTTTTGTACGCGTTCATAGCAAGACCAGGTAATGTGAAATTATTGGCACAAAAATTCATATACCTATACTTACAGAAAAAAATAATGAATTATCATAATATTCCGTAAGGTTCTTGGCAAAGGAAACTATTCCTCAAATAGATCTCTCGTGAAATGCAAGTTTGCAAGAAACAGACGTTTCAAACTTCGCTGACCTCACAATCACCAATGCTAATAACCAGACAAGACGGAGCTAAGTTTGACTTAGGGAAACAAGACAAGGCAAACACCCGAAAGCGATAAGCAAACTGACTGATTCCATCTTACACCTGCCAAACTTTTGTTTTGTCATTGAAATTTCAAGAGTCAACAATGCCAATTAATTCTTCAAATTAATTTCTTCCAGCTACATATTTTAGAACGATAACTTTTTTTAAAGGGTTGTATAATGTAAACAACAAACATATATGGTATCGTGGGTTTGCTGGAGCTGATGGACATCACAGCATGATCCCACAGCGCCATTTACCCTGAGACTCGATATTGAATTAGGAAACTGGAGTGATTACAGGCTGTACAGTAGCTGATCAGTGTTGCACTCAGACATACTGAAGTAACTGACTGATTTTAGGTGATTAAATTCAAAAAGGCTATGCTTGGTATTTCTCTACGAGACCGAATCAGAAATGAGGAGATCCGTAGAAGAACCAAAGTTGCTGACATAGCCCGTAGGATTAGCACGCTGAAGTGGCAGTGGGCAGGCCACATAGAGCGAAAATCGGACGGCCGATGGGGCAGAAGGATCCTCGAGTGGAGACCACGTACTGGCAAGCGCAGTGTGGGACGGCCACCTACGAGATGGACCGACGACCTGGTAAGAACCGCTGGGTCACGTTGAATGCAGGTGGCAACGGACCGGCCGCACTGGAGATCACTTGGAGAGGCCTATGTTTAGCATTGGACAATGGACAGGCTGAGATGATGATGATGATGAAATTCAAAGCACATCGAAGCGAATGAGAATATAAAAATTCTAAAACAAAAGCAGTCATAAAATAAATATTTGCGTATGTACTTCTCGTATGAGTAAAATACGAGGTAAACATAAAACGCTAAGCCGCCGAAGAATACCAAGGAGGCTGGGACACTGCGTGACTTTGCACACATTCACCGCTAACAAAGCGACGAAACAGGTAGAAAAACCCGCTCCGGCTAATATTGAGCCCTCTTTTAAAGCAAACAACGCTTTTATGTTGAAGCACAATTTTAATTAAAACAAATATTAGTGGTACGTAAACGTAACGCTCGAACGCAAATTAGACATCGTTGCGTAACGAAAATTGAAGGCTTCCCAGAAAACATCTAATCACGGATATAAACAAAAGCACTTACAAACGAAGTCGTGTATGATTAACAAAAGCTGTTTTAATAGTCAAATAAAAATCCGAAGAATGAACAACGCCGCTTTCGTTTACAGTGTGATTCGAACATCGTTCATAGCCCACGCTTTTTAAAAGTCAGATAAAATTGTGACTGGTCTCCAATTGAATTCGTTTATAAACAGTGTTTGACCTTTATAGCGGTCTTTCCATTAACATACATAAACTAATTATTATGAGAACCGATCCAATGATTTTCTTTTTGGAAATTCTTTTATTTTACGTACTGCCAGCAATTTGGACTGCATTTGGTGATATTGAAAATGATAAATAGTTGTAGCTTTTAATTGGTTTACTTTGTACATAGTTTTAGCTATTGACTCTATTAGACATAGAATCGAGTTTAAGTTTTTTACAATTCTGTCGACGAGTCTGTAAATACTCAAAATTATTCGACCGTCAACCACCCCTCTAATAAAATTAGCAACGTCAAGGAAGCAATGTATTATGACGGCATCACAAAAGATGCATGCGGAAGTTAGAATCCATTACCCCGACCTCAGTTTTACGGTACATTTTTGATTGAATGCGATGTTCCGATAGCGGATGCTGTAACACAATGAAAGGCAACAAAACATAAATATCGGCCTATTAAATCGGAACTGCGATATTGATAGCCCGACAAAATATGTCAGTGCCTTTGTGCATGGCTCCAGAGGTAATCGTTTTACAAATGGTCGGTAGAAAAAAATGCCCATGGTATTGTCTGTCCGGTGAGCGGATGAAAGGGATCATCCCAGGTAGATACGGGGGTGGAATTCAACAATGCAGGAGTTAAAGTTAGAGATAATTTGACTCCGATAGTAATAAAATTGACGTTAATGGTCACATTAACAGGATAACAGCTTGTGCCGCTGCGTAATTGAATTTACTGAATTGCTCGTATATTAATATAAATTACCTTAACCAATAAGCATCGTTGTTGTTTAATAATTTATATACGGCGAATAGCTCTTCTGGCTCTATCAAAACGATCGCTTGAAGACGGAGATGCTTTTTAGATTTTTTTGTTAGCGATCCAATGCCTGTTCGTTTTAGATTCTTGGCCAATGTCGACGAACTGGTTTCAACATGTGAACGGGAAGCCGGTAAAAAACATTATAGGAACATAATTACTGGAGGCTCATCGCTTTACAATACCAACGGTGCAGTGAGGAAGCAACAAAACGGTCAGTAAAGCGGCAATATATTCTTCCAAGCGTTTAAGTACTAAGCACTAAACTCGTTTCTGGCTGTTAGAAATGTTTTCTTGTCAAAACTACGCTAGCTTTTACATTGTACTAGTGTTCATTGTGCTATTTCTAAACTATTGTTTGCAACGCTATAAGAAACGGTGTATTGTATGTGACATTGAAAACAAAGGTTTTTTGTAAACAGTAATAAATGAATAAAAAGCTTGAAGAATATTAAAATTCTTCGAAGTATTTTATGAATTATATCTGCCTAGTAAGTTATTATGGCGGAATTGCGAAACATACAATTTCAAGTCGGGACGTTGTATTAACTAGACTGCTATTATGATAAGTATAGTTTTATCAAAATGCATTTGTTTGTACTATGATAACAGGATACAATGAACGATAACTGATCGTTATATTGTACATAAAAGATTAATTTTCTTGTGTATATTATTTTGAAGCGTTTAAATGCGAAACTACTTGTATTTCCGTTCAATTTTAGTTAAGAAATTTATCTAACTAAAGGTTGAGTTTCTCTTTCAAATGTCACCTGTTTAATTTTTTTTATTCAGTGCCCAACACTATTCGGTATGCACATGCTGACAAATGATTAATACGATACGAAAAGGCGTACCCTTCAAACAATATTCCGCCCCCTTAATCACAGTCCGGCGCAATAATTAACAACACCTCAATTAAAATATCAACGAAATATTTTCGTACGCGTGTTAATGGCAAGGTTTACCTAGAAAGTTACGAAAAACGTGATATTTTTCATCGGAGATGCATTAAGCTCCTAGCTCTTAAACTGATGTTTTTAGTGTTCCTTTAACGCTTAAAGAACAAATCATCATGCTTTTTATGTGCTATTTCTATTATTAATCGACTACAATCTATACTAAATAGTTCTGTTCGACGTAAAAATGTATTAGGACTAAATTAGCATTAGTTATAGACTAATGAGTTTATGTGAAGCCATAAAACAAATTTGAAAATCCTATAGTAGTTTTCCTAGCTTAAAGTGAATAATCATGCTCAAGTGTAAACTAAATTAAGCTTTTAATTTAAGCAAGAGCAGTTTACATCGTGTTATTATTTTTCACAAGCCCCTCATTTACTTTCTTGATAAACTTCAGATTATTTAGTCGCGAATCCCCGGGTCCATGTCAGTACAAGTCGTATCGCTAATTAACGCCTCAGGGAACTGAAACAGGTTTAGCGATTTATCGTAAAACCCAATTTAGCGCCAAGAGGCACGCGATTACAATCTTCTCACGACAGGAAGGCGCGCAAACTCCTCATCTCGAGGGAAATCACGCACGCAACAAACTTTATAGCAACACGTCTCGCGTAGCGACCCGCTCGGGGCGGTCGAAGACGCTCTGTACCACACACAAACAAGGAAATGCAAAAAAAATAAGAAAACATGGGCAGTGTCTCCTCACGTGTCATGTGATCACACACTATGCCACTTTACATTTACATAATAAACAATAACACTTCCTATACGAGACCACTTCGACTGTGAGAAGCACTGCCCAAAATATAGGGCTATACACTGACCGTAGTTGAATAGGGCTGCAGACTCAGGCGTATACCATCTTGAGCGAGACGCTCTCGAAGAAGTCGCTTCAGTTGCATTCGTGGAATTTTGACAAGTTCAGCTTTTCCCTCCTCATACTCGTCAGCATACTTTGCTGGTTCGATTGAAACGGTTGCCTGCTCTTTACGAGACTCTTCCTCGCATCTGCACGAGTCCCTGGCAGCTGTTGCTTCCTCGAGGGTGAAGTAAACAGCGGCTGCACCTTCCTCCCGTAAACTTCTTACTGAGTGCAACAACCGTTGACGGTGTGCAGGATTGAGAACACCGATCGCATCGAGATCTGGCTCTCCGACCTGTTTACAGATCTCCAAATCATCGTAACCATTATCAATAAAACTTTCCGCATATTGGCCCAAGTGGAGCGAACGCAACCACTCTGTGACGATGTTGCCGGTCGTAGACGAGGCCATCTCGCGTCAAAGCGCGGAGCGCATTACAAAGCGTGCACGCGGCGCGGCGGACGACGAGAAACTGTCGGCCAGGCTCCCCTTCGCCCCCTGCCCCTACATAAGCCGCGGTCGCCGCCCCGACCATTCGTGCTTTTGCTTTTTGACATTTTGTAGCTTAATCGTTTCATAGAGGTGCGACAACCACATGATCCGCCGGTTCAAGTCAAAGAAATTCATCGCTTCGTTCTTGTTTATATTAAATAACTAACTGACCCGGCAGACTTTGTAGTTCCTCAATCGATAAATAAAAGATCTAAACTTTTGTATAAAATAAACTTAAAACAAACAAAAGGAATCGGTCCGACGGGGGACACATCAAAGGAAAAACAAAATTGTTATTTTTATTTCATTCCGAGCATTTTCATATTTATCTACCTTTTAAACCTTCTCTGGACTTCCACAAATAATTCAAGATAAAAATTAGCTAAATCGATCCAGCAGTTCTCGAGCTTTACCGAGACTAACGAACAGCAATTCATTTTTATATATAGAGATATGTATATTTGATTTATTTGCGGAAGTTTCTCAATAATTTTGAACTGTTGATCAATGTGACGAAATAAATCCAAAGTCAATATTAAATGTATTAAACGGTGGGTGGTTGATGCGTGAAATGATTAATGCTTCACTTTATAAAAAATCTGAGTTAAACATCGACGTGCGACGTGCAGTAAACCAGTACTTTTTTGTTGTTTTTGTTTGAATTTTAAACTCTAACCTCTGTTTGTTTTTTTAAAGTAGAAAGTTCTAATTTTTAGGCGATTTCCTAAAAATGAATGCTTTCAGGGTCCATGTGAGTTTGAAGCATCGTTAGAATATTTAGGCGGTGTTTTGGCTATAGTCTTGGCATTGTTAACTTTTATAAGCGACTGTACTCACCTACCACCATGCTACCAATGCGGATCTCATACATGTCTGCTTACAGCGTCAATAAAAGACAACATCCCTAGAGACACCGAACATTTTTACTATCGGCAGTACAGTCGTCTTAAGTTGCCGAACAAAATAATTTTGGAGAAAGAAAATAGCTATATAACATTATTTGAAACACCTTTATGAGAATGTAATGGTGATGCTGCAAGTTTTATTTACTATTTCATGGTAGATTCCGCTTTCACTCTTCCATTTAACTTGATACTATAAAAATTGTTTAATATGTTAACTTTATGTGTCGAATATCTGGTTCACAGCTTTACTTCAACTAGAAGTCCCGCAGTAGTCGAAATTCGACTATAATTAATTGGAATTGTAAGTTTGTACACTATTATGATTGTATTTTATATTTCTATAATCACAAATTTCGCCATGGCTACACTATAAAAAAATATTAATAAAGACAAACAATATTTAATCTATTCTCAATTTGACAACAGACTTCAAGAACAAAAGCTTGACAATAAATAGTATGCATGCGTGTGTGCGTCAAATACATGGTATGTAGTGTGTGTAATGTTTTCTTTATTGATTTAATGTATCTTTTATGCATTATTTAAAAAAAATATTAGCATTGTGCACTTCTTCTCTATATTCTCTAAAAGTGTGGAAAATTTCATACTCCTCCGTCCGCGCAATTTTCGTAAAAAGGGATACAAAGTTTTTGCTTCACGTATTAATATATAGATAAGCTACTCGAAAGCTAAATTTCGTTCTACAACAGAGAAGTTAATAACATTAATTCATTTCAGCGTAGAATGCTATTTGATACATCTGTACGTTTATATCTGTAGGCTTGAGTAAAGATAATGTGCGTGTTGATTCAATATATAAGATACAGTTATAATATATATAATACAATATATAATATACATACATTTACTGTATTTTTGGTCGCTGTGAGCGGCTAGAGTTGGCGGTCCAGGCGATGTTAATTGTGTTATACCGGTATCTTTTCGGTTTTTCTTTTTAACTAAAAGAAAATGTTTGGTATTAGAAATATTTTTGTATAAATCTTCTTATATATAATGTAATGTAATAAATCTTCTTGTATGTAAAACATTTAGCAAACATTTTTAATGTGAAATTGAATAATTTCTATTGTATTCGATAAATTCAAATGTTCCGTTGTTATCAAAAATACAAGAGTTTTTTATAATCATTTTTGTATTTATTATTACCACTATAAAAAACTATTAAGTTATATTACAACAACAACTTTATACTACTCATATACAAAAATAACTACGACTGTTCTACTGAAAGTAAGTTTTAATATTGGGCTTAAATAATAATTAAAGGGTGTAACTGAGCTTCCTATGAATACATAATGATTTGCTCTGTACGTGTGACTGAAAAAAATTAAAAAAAGCAAAAATTATAAGTATTAGGCAGCTTTTTATCCCCAAGCTGCCTGGGGACAACAATTTGCCCCCTTACGACAGGTACTTTAAGCTCTCAGTTCCAGCACTTTAGTTATTTACATGTAATCTGTTGTATAAACGTCTTAAGCATCTATTCTAAGAGGTATTAGCCACAAAGGAGAAAACTGGGGCGAACTTTACTAAAGCTGTTGCTCATTAAAGTTCTTGAACCTGTTTTATCTCATTTCGGAGGCTGCAACAGACGAAGTTCGGGTTTATTTAAGTTTGCATGAGGCAACTCGGCCCGCTATAGTTTCCCAGATTTTGTTTATTCAATAAAGTAATGAATGCTCTACTGAGATATTCAGTCATTCAATGTGAGAATCTTTGAACGTCAAATGCATCGTTGCTTTTGTTTTTAAATCAGTTATTTTAGGACATTCTAAAGCACGATCGATTTGCTGGTCGGGAGTGTTGATAAGACATGATTTCGTAATGTCGGGTGCAGCAACCTGTTTTAATCCTTTGCTAAGTAATAATAATAATAATCTGTTACTAAGTAATAATAATAACAATAAGCAGCTACTAAGTAATAATAATAATAATCTGCCGCTAACCGTAACGGTGTAACCAGACTCGACAAAGTGCAAAATGAGTAAGCACTTACGAAGTTTTAATGTCACCCCCAATTTTTGAAAACGCAGAGAGTCCTCTTAGATGTTACGGACATATAATGCGGAGAGGCAATTACTACGCCTTTTGCCGGGACTTGGACCTGTGTGAAAAAAGGCGGAAAGGGCGCCTCCGGACACACGTTGGATAAATTTGACCCTATTAAACAGGCCCAACTTGACATTGTGATAACTCAGGGTAAAAATTCTCGGCGCGGACGAATTAGGAGAGCCGATTCCAAAGAAGAAAAAAACAATTTCCTACTAAGTAATATAAATAACTAGCAACCCGCCCTCGCTTCGCTTCGGAAACTGTAATTTATTATTGATTTCTCCACTATTTAATGGATGTTATTATAGACATAAACCTTCCTCTTCAATCATTCTATCTATCCGCATCAAATCATCAAACCGCAACCGCATCAAAATCCGTTGCGTAGTTTTAAAGATTTAAGCATATATAGGGATATAGGGACAGAGAAAGCGACTTTGTTTTATACTATGTAGTGATAATTCATGTCGGTTCACGGGTCTAAAGGTTTTAAACCAAGATGCGGTGTCGATATACTCATATGCTGTACCGGAGCCACTGTCAGCACTTGAAAATACCTTTTCGTAATGTAGCCACAATATGAACATCGAATATTTTCCCTGGAACGAATTTAGAAAAATGATTTAGCGTATTGCTGATGATATCACGTATATTTTATTAACATAAGTTCGTTATCTATAGGCGTATCATCCATCATTCTGTAATGGATTTTTTTATTTTATTTTGAAATATTAGCCTCACTAATGAGTGCAAACTAATAAATAGTTAGTTTAAGATTTTGAATAGATAATAAACTTCTGATAAGCAAAAAAGTTTGGGAACAGGCTTTGCAATAAGCTCTTTGGTATTTTTGGGATTTTCGGGACATGTCCTTGTTTAACTGAGGCTTAAGAAGGTCGGTGTCTACCACCGCGGTTTCATCTTACTCTTTACATTACTGATGTTACAACACAACATTACGGGCTATATGAGCATATGAGCCTTCCAGAAATGCCCATGCCTCAGTTACCCGCTGCATCAGTGCCCATGCATCAGTTACCCGCTGAGTTACTCGCCGGATCTTCTCAGCGGGTCGGAATTCCGATCCGGTAGTAGATTCATTCGCGAAGCAGCTCCTCTTGAGATGTTAGGTCTCTTTCAGATGCGCTCGGGTAGCTGTTAGCAAATCCCACCCCTCGTGGCTGAGCCTTTGCTCGCCCAACTGTCCTGGTGAAACTGGAAAGGCCACCGGGCCACCACTAATCCTTCAATCATAAAAAAAGTAAAAAAGATCTAATGGAATTTAAGCTGTATTTTGTATTACACAAATTCCATACAGTAGTTATGAACAAAATGCCTTCGTTTGAATTTTATTCAGATGAAATGAAAATTGATAATCCAGCCAACTTATCATGATATTCGCAAGCCTGACAGAACTAGATTATGCCAACCTAGTTTTCCGCGCACTAACCATCGTTGATATACAATTCAAATGGAAGTGTCTTGAGCGTAATCAATAAAATAAATCTGTCAGCTCTTTTACTTTTACTGGTTCGGTTTCCGTGCAGCTATAACTTTGTCACTTTTTAGTTTTAGACAAAGGAGCCCATAATCTACTTTAGCTGAATACTAAGGTCATCACAACATAATCCCGCTGCCTTGAAACCTGGGATAAATCTGAAATGTTTTAGACTGGCAGAAATGGGCATTAAATTTTGTTAATACTTTTTTTCATTTCATTAGTCGATTTTATGTATCATCGTTAAAACTGTTTGCAAATTCGTGCTCTGTACAGATTTTTACTTATAAGATTCGAGGCTTAACTATTTATTACACTATGAATCATAAATCTTTAATTTATAGACTATACATAAAATATCAAAACGCAATGTTTTTTTTATTTGTATAACGCCTTAGAACTGCTATTTTTTGTTTGATTACAATTTAATGTGTCGCTTCTAGTCTCTCTATGACTGATATGATTTAACAGAGGTGAAGTGGTCCGTGAAATTATGTTAGAATCTGCATTGCGATATTGCAATGTAGGGCGATTCGTAAAATCACATAGTTAATTGATATTTAAATGATTATACGTTTTAATAACAACTCATTTGCTGTGTTTAAATATATTTCGTAAAATTAAACGCATTAATTATAATGTTGTATGTACTTTTTTTTTGTTACGATTGCAGTAATAAAATATAATTGTGTTTTCTTATTGGATACTAGCCGTACGCGCCCGCTTCGCTGGGCATTTAAAATTAACATTATTATTTATTGTCATTATTATCAGGGAGTCCAACACTCATATAAATATTAGCCTATTTGTGGCAGGTAGCCATCATACAACGCAAGATAATTGACAGATGCCTGAATCTCGCTTACGACATTTTCAAGATAAAGCGCATATATACAAGTTCTGAACAACAACATTCGGACCGTCGGTCTACCGAGCAATATCATCCGCTCGGTGGAAGATCTTCCCTTTGTCGTATATATCCCCAAACTGGTGACCCCGACGTGATATGAACACGCAACCTTCTGATTCATCATCAGCGCATCAAGAACTTCGGCTACCACAATCCCCGCATTCTCGCAGATAAAAACACGTCATTGACAGTCGTCCCACAGCAAGCCAGCATCGCAGCCTCAACAGGACCATCGCAGCCGACTCACCGCGCTTCCTGGTCCTACGGCACGCAACTTCACTGCCTCATCACGCCGCTACAGTTCATCGCAGCCCACGACCGGATCATCAACGCTTGGGGTCACACATCTCCGGCGTGGCAGCTCTGCATCACATGGACTACGCACGACACGCACGCAACATTCAAGCTCAGTCTCGACTCACCGCAGACTTCGAGCAGCACTGGCGACAATCACGCAGCATTCAGCTCAGTTTCGACTCACTGCAAACTTCGAGCAGCACTGGCGACACGCACGCAGCATTCAAGCTCAGCCTCGACTCACCGCAGGCTTCGAGCAGCACTGGCCCTTGCAAGCTAATCTCAGCACGGACAACGCTAACTAAAAAAATGACACGACCTCCAGTCTCGGAGGGGAGTGATGTGGCAGGTAGCCATCATACAACGCAAGATAATTGACAGATGCCTGAATCTCGCTTACGACATTTTCAAGATAAAGCGCATATATACAAGTTCTGAACAACAACATTCGGACCGTCGGTCTACCGAGCAATATCATCCGCTCGGTGGAAGATCTTCCCTTTGTCGTATATATCCCCAAATTATATATATATTGACATTATATTATATAATATATATTAAGTACAGTCGCATTAGAACCAACCCCGGAGGCCAAAAAGAAGATCGCATGTCTCGCGACAGTATGCGGCCTATCCGGGGTCACCATCGAAGCCCCCCATAGACGTGGCACTCCCGGACAGTGCCACAGATGCCAACTCTATGGCCACTCGGCTCGGAATTGCCACGCGCGCCCCCGCTGCGTGAAGTGCCTCGGCGATCACGCCACGATAGATTGCTCGCGAGTTAGGGAAACCGCGACCGAACCTCCAAGCTGTGTCCTATGCCTTAAGCAAGGGCACCCCGCGAATTACCGTGGATGTCCTAGGGCTCCGCGAAAACGCCCGACCCACCCAGCCCCCCGTACCGTCGGCCCAAAGACTTCGGTGCCCTCAGCACCGAAACCCGCCTTCGTACCGGCTGCGGTTCCCACCGTCTCGGCGTGGAATAAACCGCTGCCATATACGAAGTCGGGAACACAAACCGCACCCCAGCCCCCGCTCGCGACACGTCCTGCGCCGCAGCCCCTGCTCGCACCTCCCCCCGCGCCCGCGTACCGTCCCCCGCAACCCTCAGCCGTCAGCGACTTCGCGCTCGTGCGCGACTTCGTCACCACGGTCAACTTCGACCGTCTGCGATCGTTCGCAGACGCGATGCGAAGGGCGATAAACCCCGAACAACGGCTCGCGGCCGCGTTCGAGCACATGGACGTTTACGAGTCCGTGGCCCGTACTTTCTAAAAATCTACCGGTAATCAATGGCGCAAAACGCTAGAGAGAAACCTTATTCCCTTACGTTAGCATTCTACAATGCTAACGGACTCGCGCGGCAACGCGATCAAATTTACGAATTCCTCCGCGACAATCTTGTAGATATTCTGCTAGTGCAGGAGACCTGCCTGAAGCCCTCGCGTCGTGACCCGAAAGTCGCGAATTACGTCATGGTTAGCAATGACAGACTCACCGCCTCCAAAGGCGGGACTGCCATTTACTATAGGCGGGCCCTGCACGTTGTCCCTCTCGATACTCCCTCGCTCTCGCCTCGATATCGAGGCGTCAGTGTGCCGCATCTCGCTGACGGGACACCAGCCGATCGTCATCGCATCCGTTTATCTCCCCCCCGACAAGCCCCTCCTGAGCAGTGACATCGAGTCACTATTCGGCATGGGAGACTCTGTCATCCTGGCAGGCGATCTAAATTGCCACCACACTAGGTGGAACTGCCACAGTTCAAACATAAATGGTAGGCGTCTCGACGCGTTTATAGACGACCTTACCTTCGAAGTAGTCGGTCCCCCAACTCCAACATGTTATCCGTATAACATCGCGCTCCGTCCGAGCACTATAGAGCTGGCACTGCTGAGGAACGTAACTCTGCGCTTGCGTTCCATCGAAGCAATGTCAGAGCTCGACTCAGACCACCGACCTGTCGTTATGCAGCTCGGTCGCCCCCACAACCCAGTCACAGTTACAATGACCATGGTGGACTGGAAGAAGCTGGGCAAGTGCTTAGCCGATGCCGCTCCACCAATCCTCCCCTGCGGCCCGGATTCAACTCCATCCCCCGAGGACACAGTCGAATCCATAAACATCATCACGGATCACATCTCTTCCGCAATCATAAGATCCTCAAAAGAAGTCGATGTGGAGGATAGCTTCCACCGCATCAGACTGTCCCCCGAACTTAGGAACCTCCTAAGAGTTAGAAACGCGGCAATCCGGGCCTACGATCAACTTCCCACACACTCAAACCGGATTCGGATGCGTCGTCTACAGCGGGATGTAAAATCTCGCCTAAGCGACGCCCGAAATGAGAATTGGGATAGTTATTTAGAAGATCTCGCGCCCTCTCATCAAGCATACTGGCGACTAGCGAGGACTCTCAAGTCCGAAACTACCGCTACTATGCCTCCTCTCGTACGCCCTTCAGGCCAACCACCGGCTTTCGATGACGATGACAAGGCAGAGTTGCTGGCCGATGCACTGCAAGAGCAGTGCACCACCAGCACTCAATACGCGGACCCCGAACACACTGAGGCAGTCGACGGGGAGGTCGAGCGCAGAGCTTCCCTGCCACCCTCGGACGCGTTACCCCCCATTACCTCTGACGAAGTTAGAGAAGTAATAGATAACCTTCAACCTAAGAAGGCACCCGGCTCCGACGGCATCCGCAACCGCGCGTTAAAACTCTTACCAGTCCAACTGATAACAATGTTGGCTACCATCTTAAATGCCGCTATGACGCACTGCATCTTTCCGGCGGTATGGAAAGAAGCGGACGTTATCGGTATACACAATCCGGGCAAACCGAATAATGAAACCGCTAGTTACCGTCCAATTAGTCTCCTCCCAGCGATAGGCAAAATTTACGAACGGCTCCTTCGGAAACGCCTCTGGGACTTCGTTACCGCGAATAAAATTCTAATAGACGAGCAGTTTGGATTCCGCGCCAAACACTCGTGCGTACAACAAGTGCACCGCCTCACGGAGCACATCTTAATAGGACTAAATAGGCGTAAACAAATCCCGACCGGCGCCCTCTTCTTCGATGTAGCGAAGGCGTTCGACAAAGTCTGGCACAACGGTTTGATCTACAAACTGTACAACATGGGAGTGCCAGACAGACTCGTGCTCATCATACGAGACTTCTTGTCGAACCGTTCGTTTCGATATCGAGTAGAGGGAACTCGTTCTCGTCCCCGTCATCTGACTGCCGGAGTCCCGCAAGGCTCCGCACTCTCCCCGTTACTATTTAGTTTGTATATCAACGATATACCCCGGTCTCCGGAGACCCATCTAGCGCTCTTCGCCGATGACACGGCTATCTACTACTCGTGTAGGAAGATGTCGTTGCTCCATCGGCGACTCCAGATCGCAGTAACCACCATGGGACAGTGGTTCCGGAAGTGGCGAATAGACATTAACCCCACGAAAAGCACAGCGGTGCTATTCAAAAGGGGTCGCCCTCCGAATACCACTTCGAGCACCCCACTCCCCAATAGGCGCGTAAACACCTCCGCCGTTAGCCCCATCACTCTCTTTGACCAGCCCATACCGTGGGCCTCGAAGGTCAAATACCTAGGCGTCACCCTCGACAGAGGGATGACATTCCGTCCCCACGTAAAAACGGTACGCGATCGCGCCGCGTTTATACTAGGACGACTCTACCCAATGCTTTGTAGACGAAGCAAACTGTCCCTCCGTAACAAGGTAACCCTCTACAAAACTTGCATACGCCCCGTCATGACGTATGCAAGCGTAGTGTTCGCTCACGCGGCCCGCACCAACTTGAAACCCCTTCAGGTTATACAATCCCGATTCTGCAGGATAGCCGTCGGAGCACCATGGTTCCAGAGGAACGTGGACCTCCACGATGACCTGGAGCTCGACCCCGTCAGTAAGTATCTACAGTCGGCATCGCTGCGCCACTTTGAGAAGGCGGCATGACATGAGAACCCTCTTGTCGTGGCCGCCGGAAACTGCATACCCGATCCTGTAGACCGATTGGTAAACCGTCGACGTCGCCCAAAGCACGTCATCACGGATCCTCCTGATCCATTAACGGTGCTTTTAGGCAATACAAGCACCGGTCACCGTCCTCGTCGAACCCGTCGCTTGCGACGAAGGGCTCGAAGAGCGAATTAACCCACAGACACAGCCCACTGAGTTTCTCGCCGGATCTTCTCAGTGGGTCGCGCTTCCGATCCGGTGGTAGATTCTGCGAAGCACTGCTCTTGCTAGGGCGGTGTTAGCAATTCTCCGGTTTGAGCCCCTACTCACCTACACAAGCTAGGGTACGCTGAAATAGCCTCTCAAGGCTATCAGCATAGGTAGGAAAAAAGAAAAAAAAAGTACATGTATTTTCTACAGGGATACCAAGTTTCAAGTCAATCGGGTGCATGGTTCAGTAGTTATAACGGAACATTCGTAAAAACCACTGTAGATTTATATATTAGTATAGATATTTAGACCAGTATTAATATTTATTATGTGAAGGTGATTTCACACCGTAAACATTCCAAATCAGTAAAAAGGTCGCACTTTTTTTTACAGCCTCAGTTACGAAACAATTGATTTTGAAAAAAATAATTCGAATTTATTAAAAATCGATATCGGTGTCACAACAACTGGATAAGACACAATATGCACATTGATGTTCCCCATTTTATCATGAATGTTACAAATTGTATCATTACAAGTTACGCACTGTTGTAATGATTGGCTTACCTCACTCACCGATGTAATGCTCGAATCTGAACTGTTAAATTACGGGCTAATGCTCTCGGTGCGTGATCGCCTTAACAAAATGAGCTTCTAAAAATAATCGCCTACGTTTATATATTGTAGGTAATAAAAATTCAGTTTGAAGTGTTGAAATCCCGCGAGCCAACACTATGACCTTAAGGTAAAAAAAATCTGACGATAATAGCAAAACTTATTATTTTACACATTATATTAGTATCTTACTGGACCTCTTGTGAGCCGGAAAGGCTAGGTACGACCACACCGCCTATTTTTGCCGTGAAGCAGTAACGCGTTTCGGTTTGAAGGTAGAGTAGTCGTTGTACTGTAAAAGCTGATACTTAGAATCCTGTCTCAAGGTGGGTGATGGCATTTACTATCAATGGGCTCCGGTGACCACTTAACACCAGGTTCGCCGAAGTCATCCAAGCAACTAAAAATATAAATATACACAATTTTAGCACCAACATCGTGTAAGTCTGCGTTTTGTTTCTTGGCAAGATAAGTTATTGATTTATCGGAACAGCTGATGAAAGGTACGTACACATGGGCAGAAGGCTGTCAATAGGTTGGATCTTGAGAGGTTTTTTCATCAAAGTGTAACTTGTTGCTGTTAATAGTAACTTGCATTAATACTTCAAACGGAACCTGACTTTGTTTTAATGTTTAAAGTTAAATGTATTCTTTGTATATTGTAGGCTTATAATATTTATTGTAAAAAATTGTCTTTTTTTTTTCAATGTACAATAATGTGCCTAAAGATATGGTATATTTTTGATAAATAACCCCGATTATTTGTTAATAAGACTCGTAGTACACTGCAACATACCTGCTGTATCTTTTACAAATTCTCTAGATAGTAATGGTTGTTTGGAATGGATTTTAGCGAATACCGCCTATTGTACATTATTACCTACCTATTTGACTGTTGTTCAATTTCAATTGTGTTATTGTGCACAGTAAAGTTTTCTCTCCCTCTTCTTCTCTTTATCTCCTCTCCCCCTCCTTTTCTCTATCTCCCTTCCCCCTCTCTAAATGTTTTCGGTCCTGGTGTTAAGTAGTTAACCCATTGATATAATCACGTGGATACTGCCAGTCACATTAATAAATAAGGTCAAAATCTCAGTTTAGTTATACGAGATATGTAGTATATGAGCCCACTGAGTTTCTCGTCAGATCTTCTCAGTGAGTCGCGACTCCGATCCAGTAGTAAATTCTGCGTGGTGCTCCTCTTGCTAGGGCTGGTGTTTAAAAATTCTCTTAGGTTGAGCCCGTGACGTCACCGGACCGTCCGAGCATAATTTGGAATAGCCTCTTAGGCTACCACCGAATAAGTAGGGGGTAAAAAAGTAGTATATATACGACCGTCTCACTCTTTACTGCTTCGCGATAAAAATCAAACGGTTTTTCCTATCGATGCCGGCTCACAATATGCTCGAGCACCACTGATACAACATTTTACTCTCTACACTTACTTCAATACAAATAAACAAAAACATCTGATTCATGTGTTAGTGCTAGTTGCGATATAACGGCACCACCTTTTATGCGTTCCAGTATAAACATAATTACGATGCAATCAAGGCTTTTAGCTAATATCTGAAAGTGATTAGCGGTATTCACATGTTTGACGACAACATTGACCTTTGCTAAGTTAAAACGTTAACCGGCTTGTACAGTTAGCTGTTTGTTTTGCCTACCTATCTGCCAATAGCCGCGAGGATCTATTCTGGCTTCGCATTGCTTGATGGACCAGCGCACGGGACTCAGTTTGAGTATATTTACTAACTTCTGCCCTTGTCGGAATATAATAGCGTAGGGGTTCCAAACTTATTTGTCTACTGCCCATTTTGAGAATAAATTATTTTTAGCGTCCCCACTTTTTCACCTAAAAGCCACTATAGCGAAAGCTCAGTCGGTGTCTAGAGTCCTCCTAAATTAACTTAGAAATCGCCTCCCAAGTCTCTACACAACGCCCCCATTTTTTTTTAGGTCTCTTACCGCCCATTTTGAGAAAGGTTGTATTAGCGGACGGTAGTAAGTCCACGCGTAGTTAGAATAGCCCCTTAGGCTACCCACTATTAGTTAGGGAATTACCAAAAACTACTACCTACCTATTGATACCTACTCCTGCTGTGACCAATGCTTAGAATTCCTAAAAGCATTGGATTGGGAGGATCCAAAATGACATATCTAGGGCAAAGACTGCTGGTGCTCCGTTATCTAGATGGGGGATTTAATAAAATATGTAAAAATATACATAAATTATTAAAAGAAATACATTATATACCTCTATAGTCATAGTGTCCGCTGATTCTTTAATACGTTCTGGCGTTATAAAAATTAGACTAACATCCTATTCTTTACTAGCGTAAAAAATCGCTAAGTTATTTATTGAAATATTCATGTTTAAAATAAATATACTTACGAAATGTCAAAAAAAACTATGTCTTTAACACCTGTTCTATGTTAAATAGCCAGTGAAATAAACTGGGTTGACCTGTTTTTTTAATTCATGTAAGTAAAAAGATATCAAGATAGAGAGAGCTTTTATTGTCAATTATCGGAAGCCCGTGTAGACTGTAATTTGTAAATTGACTCTTCTAACTGGAGCATATGAGTGCTTTACGGCAGAAATTGGCATCAAGCTATTACCAGCATTACAATGCGCTCTGCTACCTCAAATATAATTTACGGGAAATTAAGGTGAGCTTAATACTATTACTGGGAGAAAATGGGAAAATAGTATTTATAACTGGAGGAAACCGTATTATGTACTTAATATATTTTTATGAGTTCGGACTTTTATCCGGCAAGATCCTCTGACAATGTAACTATTGAAAGGCTTATGATAAATATTTCTTAATCTATACTGATACAAAACATATTCAAAGCTTGTTTATTTGGTAGTTCGTTACCCAATTACGCGAAAAGGGTTGAAAGAATTTAAATGCTCATCGATCCTAAACTATCTTTACCTTCAGATAATGCCGAACATAATTCCTATAATAAATACGATTGTGTTTTCGCTGATTCGTGATTTATGTACCAACGGCTTATGTTTACAAATCGCTTGATAAGAATGACTTAAGCTAATGCTTATCTAAAGAAAACACAACGTATTTTATTACTCCTGTTTTTTTTTTATTGCTTAGATGAGTGGACGAGCTCACAGCCCACCTGGTTTAAAGTGGTTACTGGAGCCCATAGACATCTACGACGTAAATGCGCCGCCCACCTTGAGATATAAGTTCTAAGGTCTCAAGTATAGTTACAACGGCTGCCCCACCCTTCAAACCGAAACGCATTACTGCTTCCTACCCGTGCGGACTCAGAAGAGGTCCTACCACCAGTAGTTACGCAAATTAAATTTTGCGGGTTTGATTTTTATTCCTTCACCGTGGAAGTCAATCGAGAACATTTATTTGTTGAGTACATATTTCATTAGAAAAATTGGTACCCGCCTGGGATTCGAACATCGGTGCATCGCTCAACACGAATGCACCGGACGTCTTATCCTTTAGGGCACGACGACTTCAAATTACACTACATACATATTAAAAGCGCGTAGAGCCGGGGGAGACGTCTAGTAATTTTATAATATAATAAAGTCTATTTAAATATCAATGGGCTATTAAGAGACCGACAGTTGGATTAAGAAACCAGTTTGGCAATAATAAAATATATGATCTTGATTTATGTAAATGTATCTAGTTTTATTTTTACTCCATTAAATTATTCATTGCTTTTTAAAACACAAATATTTTTGCTGGGGAGGTGTATTTTCGTAACCGAACTCAGAATTCTCGACCCTTTGGCGAGATAGGAAAGACAAAGGAGAAAAAGTAGGGAGATTCTGTCTACGTTTATCTCGTTTTAGCATCTTGCCCTGCGGTCGCGAGACGCCGCTCTTCGATTCCAATAACGTTGAGGCTCTGCGGCCTCCTCTTGCACTATAGTACCCCATACTTTCACGATATGTTTTTAATTCAGAAATAATAAAACCAAGATTCTCCCGGCTTAAAAATTGGTTTATATTAATCTCTGATGTTTGTCTGTATTTAACTACCTGTCGATTTATAGATCTGTTCTTACGGAGAATCACGAGTCCAGATAGATAGATATAGTATCGTATTTATTTACCACCTATGAGCTCTTTCTTGTTTGAATTATTAGCAAATGGTCGTGTAGCGTCGACTTAGAAAATCAATGACCATATCTTCTCACGGGCTGCTATAACATTCAAGCATTTAAGGTAACAAGAATTTAAAAATAATCATAGTGGCAAATTCAGGGTAAAAGAGTGATGTTTGTGTAACTTCAGCCGTGAAGCAGTAATGCGTTTCGGTTTGAAGGGTAGGGCAGCCGTTGTAACTATACTGAGACCTTAGAACTTATATCTCAAGGTGCGTGGCGCATTTACGTTGTAGATGTCTATGGGCTCCAGTAACCACTTAACACCAGGTGGGCTGTAAGCTCGTCCACTCATCAAAGCAATAAAAAAAAAACTTCTTTCTATCTTTTTAGTAGTAACACAGATCTGTATATTCCTACCTAGAATCAGTCGTATGTTTTGACTTGAAGAGATTGTCATGATCAATAGGACAGACTTCAAATCCGATTCTCTCCATTGGAAACGACATTCGCCTTGTTATGCATATAGATTCCAAAAACTTCTGAGCGTCAGTGGAATCATGACCTCGAACATCCAATAAAAATATCATAATAGATTATTGATTAAATCATTATCCGACGGACGTAGTTGCGCCCTTATTAAGATCACTTGTCGTAGAAATTTTATCATATTCATTAATCGTTGTAATGTTAAATCTGACGAACGCTAATCCGTGACTTTTTCATTAGACCTTTGCTATTTCATTGGCGTTTTTAGATCAAGGAGTTAACTTCAAATACTTTACCTCTAAGTACCTTACCAACATCCGCACTGATATCACAATTGTGCGTACTTCTAGCAGTTCTGCTAAAGGTAGCCACATTCCGATAGAGGCACTCGTCACGTGCGGACGTGCCCATCGACCACTCGATCGCCCGGCCTTTGTTCGCCCGGCTTTTGTTAGCCCGGCCATTGTTCGCGCGGCCTGTGTTCGTGGTACATCTGCCGACCAAGTGTTTTTCCTGGAAGTTTTTATTTGTTTTGTTTTCTTTCGTTATTTCTGTATTCGTGGTACATCTGCCGACAAACTGCTTTCCTGGAAGTGTTTAATTGTTTTGTTTCTTTTTGTTATTTCCGTTTTGTTGTGTTTTTTCTTTGTCCTGTAGTAATCGCGCCGCTTCGCCACCTGTGTTCAATAGAACCGCTCAGGTCCGAGAAGTTGGGGCCTCGCCGCAAGGCGAGTGTTTTCAAGACCCAGGGCCGCCCCACCTGGGCACTCAGCGATCATGGACGCTGTATTCGCGGAATTCCTCCGACTTCGTCATCCACAGCTCGCCTCAGAGTTTCTGGCTTTCAAGGCCAATCACACTGCGAGCTCTCTCGAAGACTCGGCCGTGCTCGCTGCTCTTGCGTCGCCTGTACCTGCGTGCAAAGCTTCTACATCGAGCACCGTAGCCTCCGTCGTGCCTGCCGTTCCCGCGTCGCCTATACTGGCGAGTAAAACTGCTGCGTCGTCCGCCGTGGCCACCGTTCCAGCTGTGCGATCATCCGCGGCCTCCGTCGCGCCCTCTAAAACACCTGCTCGTAGGTCACCTGCGCCCGCCTCCTCGTCCTCCGACTCTGACTCGGAGATGGAGGTCGACCTCGCCCCCGCCTCATCGACGGATGGATTTACCCTGGTACAAAAGGGTAAGAAGCGTGCCGCGGAGTCTCGAGCTCCCGCGGCCGCTAAAATTAGCAAAGCCGCGAACGCGTCGCGCCCCCGCCCCCAGACTCCCGTTGCGCCTCCAGCCCGTGCCAGTCCGTCGCCGCGTCCGGTGGCACAAAATAAAACCCAGTCCCCTCCTCCGGTAATCCTTCAAGAGAAGGCAGCTTGGGATCGAGTTTCCCTGGCCCTTAAGGCCAAAAATATCAATTTCACGAATGCCCGTAACCTCGCGAACGGCATCCAAATAAAGGTGCATTCATCTGATGACCATAGGGCCCTCACCTCTTACCTCCGTAAGGAGCGTATAAGCTTCCACACTTATACGCTTCAGGAGGAGCGCGAACTCCGCGTTGTAATACGCGGAATCCCTAAAGAGTTAGATGTAGAGCTCGTAAAAGTCGACCTGTTAGAACAAGGCCTACCAGTGAATTCTGTGCACCGTATGCACACCGGTCGCGGTAGGGAGCCATATAATATGGTTCTAGTCGCTCTCCAGCCTACCCCCGAGGGTAAGAAAATCTTTAACACACAGACCGTCTGTAGGCTCTCTGGTATCGCTGTCGAAGCCCCCCATAAAAAAGGCACTCCTAGCCAGTGCCATAACTGTCAATTGTATGGGCACTCTTCCCGTAACTGTCACGCGCGCCCCCGATGCGTCAAATGTTTAGGCGATCACGCCACGGCCCTATGCACTCGCGATCAAAAAACCGCGACGGAACCGCCTAGCTGCGTCCTGTGTCGAACACAGGGTCACCCCGCAAATTACCGCGGATGCCCCCGAGCCCCGAAAATAAATCGCCGCGTCGCCCGCCAAAACCGCCTTCGAGCTTCCGGCCCAGACATCAAAGCCTCGGCACCCTTTGCGTCGCAGGCTAAGCCAGCGTTCGTTCCGGCGGCGGTGCCCAGTGTCTCGGCCTGGGCGAAACCGCTGCCGTACACGAACACGGCTACAACTCCCTCCTCCGCGATTCGTCCCGCCCCCGCGACTCGTCCCTCTCCCGCGACTTGCCCTCCGACCGCGTCCGAAAATCTCGCTTTAGCGATCGACTTCTTTCAGTCGATCAACTTTGAGCGCGTTAACGCTTTGGGCGACGCCATTCGCGCTGCCTCCACTGCACAACACTTTATCGCCGTTGTGCAGGAATACGCCGACGTATACGCGTCATTAAATACGTACGTCCTCCCCTCACTCCGCCGGTAATCAATGGCGTATATAAGTAGAATAAAGCCCCTATCCGTGACGATAGGATTTTTTAACGCTTACGGTCTCGCAAATCAACGTGATCAGGTTTCTGACTTTTTGCGTGACCATCAAATTGATATCTTTTTAGTGCAGGAGACCCTACTTAAGCCCGCGCGCCGTGACCCTAAAATCGCGAACTATAACATGGTCAGGAACGACAGGCTCTCTGCCCGTGGTGGTGGTACCGTCATTTACTATAGAAGAGCCCTGCATTGCGTCCCGCTCGATCCTCCCGCGCTCGCTAATATCGAAGCATCAGTGTGCCGAATCTCACTGACGGGACACGCGCCGATCGTTATCGCGTCCGTTTATCTTCCACCGGATAAGATCGTTCTAAGCAGTGATATCGAGGCGCTGCTCGGTATGGGGAGCTCTGTCATTCTGGCGGGCGACCTAAATTGTAAACACATCAGGTGGAACTCACACACCACAACCCCGAATGGCAGGCGGCTTGACGCGTTAGTCGATGATCTCGCCTTCGATATCGTCGCTCCGTTAACCCCGACTCACTACCCACTAAATATCGCGCATCGCCCGGATATACTCGACATAGCGTTATTAAAAAACGTAACTCTGCGCTTACACTCGATCGAAGTAGTTTCAGAGTTAGATTCAGACCACCGTCCCGTCGTTATGAAGCTCGGTCGCGCTCCCGATTCCGTTCCCGTCACGAGGACTGTGGTGGATTGGCACACGCTGGGCATCAGCCTGGCTGAATCTGATCCACCATCGCTCCCGTTTAACTCGGACTCTACCCCGTCTCCTCAGGATACCGCTGAAGCCATAGACATCTTAACATCACACATCACCTCGACATTAGATAGGTCATCGAAACAAGTTGTAGCGGAGGACTTCCTTCACCGCTTCAAATTGTCCGACGATATTAGGGAACTCCTTAGAGCTAAGAACGCCTCGATACGCGCCTACGACAGGTATCCTACCGCGGAAAATCGTATTCGAATGCGTGCCCTACAACGCGACGTAAAGTCTCGCATCGCCGAAGTCCGAGATGCCAGATGGTCTGATTTCTTAGAAGGACTCACGCCCTCCCAAAGGTCTTACTACCGCTTAGCTCGTACTCTCAAATCGGATACGATAGTAACTATGCCCCCCCTCGTAGGCCCCTCAGGCTGACTCGCGGCCTTTGATGATGACGAAAAAGCAGAACTGCTGGCCGATACATTGCAAATCCAGTGCACGCCCAGCACTCAATCCGTGGACCCTGTTCATGTAGAATTAGTAGACAGTGAGGTAGAACGCAGAGCCTCCTTGCCACCCTCGGATGCGTTACCACCCGTCACCCCGATGGAAGTTAAAGACTTGATCAAAGACCTACGTCCTCGCAAGGCTCCCGGTTCCGACGGTATATCTAACCGCGTTATTAAGCTTCTACCCGTCCAACTCATCGTGATGTTGGCATCTATTTTCAATGCCGCTATGGCGAACTGCATCTTTCCCGTGGTGTGGAAAGAAGCGGACGTTATCGGCATACATAAACCCGGTAAACCAAAAAATCATCCGACGAGCTACCGCCCGATTAGCCTCCTCATGTCTCTAGGCAAGCTGTATGAGCGTCTGCTCTACAAGCGCCTCAGAGATTTCGTCTCATCCAAGGGCATTCTCATCGATGAACAATTCGGATTCCGTACAAATCACTCATGCGTTCAACAGGTGCACCGCCTCACGGAGCACATTCTTGTGGGGCTTAATCGACCAAAACCGTTATACACGGGAGCTCTCTTCTTCGACGTCGCAAAAGCGTTCGACAAAGTCTGGCACAATGGTTTGTTTTTCAAACTATTCAACATGGGCGTGCCGGATAGTCTCGTGCTCATCATACGGGACTTCTTGTCGAACCGCTCTTTTCGATATCGATTCGAGGGAACCCGCTCCTCCCCACGACCTCTCACAGCTGGAGTCCCGCAAGGCTCTGTCCTCTCACCCCTCCTATTTAGCTTATTCGTCAACGATATTCCCCGGTCGCCACCGACCCATTTAGCTTTATTCGCCGACGACACGACTGTTTACTATTCTAGTAGAAATAAGTCCCTAATCGCGAAGAAGCTTCAGAGCGCAGCCCTAGCCCTAGGACAGTGGTTCCGAAAATGGCGCATAGACATCAACCCAGCGAAAAGTACTGCGGTGCTATTTCAGAGGGGAAGCTCCACACGGATTTCCTCCCGGATTAGGAGGAGGAATCTCACACCCCCGATTACTCTCTTTAGACAACCCATACCCTGGGCCAGGAAGGTCAAGTACCTGGGCGTTACCCTGGATGCATCGATGACATTCCGCCCGCATATAAAATCAGTCCGTGACCGTGCCGCGTTTATTCTCGGTAGACTCTACCCCATGATCTGTAAGCGGAGTAAAATGTCCCTTCGGAACAAGGTGACACTTTACAAAACTTGCATAAGGCCCGTCATGACTTACGCGAGTGTGGTGTTCGCTCACGCGGCCCGCACACACATAGACACCCTCCAATCCCTACAATCCCGCTTTTGCAGGTTAGCTGTCGGGGCTCCGTGGTTCGTGAGGAACGTTGACCTACACGACGACCTGGGCCTCGAATCAATTCGGAAATACATGAAGTCAGCGTCGGAACGATACTTCGATAAGGCTATGCGTCATGATAATCGCCTTATCGTTGCCGCCGCTGACTACTCCCCGAATCCTGATCATGCAGGAGCCAGTCACCGTCGACGCCCTAGACACGTCCTTACGGATCCATCAGATCCAATAACCTTTGCATTAGATGCCTTCAGCTCTAATACTAGGGGCAGGCTTAGGGACCCCGGTAACCGTACTCGTCGAACTCGACAAAGAGGTCGACGTGCAACCTAACCCATGCATCAGCCCGCTGAGTTTCTCGCCGGATCTTCTCAGCGGGTCGCTATTCCGATCCGGTAGTAGATTCATTCGCGAAACAATTGCTCTTGAGTTGTTAGGTCTCCTTCGGAGGCGCTCGGGCAGTTGTTAGCAAATCCTACCCCTCTTGGCTGAGCCTTTGCTCGCCCACCTGTCCTGGTGAAACTGGAAAGGCCTTCGGGCCACCAGTAAACTTTCAATCATAAAAAAAAAAAAAAAAGGTAGCCAACCGTATTTGTTTGCAACAGCGTAGTTAGGTATAACTTGATGTAACTTGCCAGAAATTGTTTTAAACTGTCGCGGCTTTACACTTACTATGTGACCGGCTATTACAACGATTTTCACATTTAACGAATAGTGTGTCACAAACTCGATATCGTGAGTGTATATTGTCGAGTCATCGAGTTCCGGTAGTAGCTTCAAAAAAACGGACTAGAAGGAATGTAGATAGATTTGTCTGGTCTTAACACCCTATCCGCAAACTGCCCATAGTTCCGACGCCGAACAACCGCGCACTCGTTAATGTGTGAATATCGCTGTAAAAACCCATTTAATAATATAGTGTGTAATCACTACATAGTATAAAACAAAGTCGCTTTCTCTGTCCCTATATCTGTCTGTCCCTATGTATGCTTAAATCCTTAAAACTACGCAACGGATTTTGATACGGTTTCTTTTAATAAGTAGAGCGATTGAAGAGGAAGGTTTATATGTATAATAACATCCATTAAATAGTGAAGAAATCAATAATAAATTACAGTTTCCGTAGCGAAGGGAGGGCGGGTCGCTAGTTGACTATAATTTAAATTCCGCTCTACAGTACATACAATGAAATCGAAAACGATTAAATTTTGTAATAAGCCCTTAATGTGCAGTTTGTGTCTTGTATCGCGAAACATAACATTGCAACTACGAATCGTTCGAATTTTAACTGCCGCGTATAATAATATAATAGCTCACTTAAACTGAACGACAACAGTAACTTTGTCTTGTAACGATGCTACAAATCTCAAAGAACCATTTCCTTACTACACATTATTTCGTTGAACGTCCAATTTCCATATTCGGCGAGCGTGAAAGGCTTAATGGTCCAAAAGATTGCGACGGCTCGGCCTACGAAAATATTTTTGACTTTTGTGTATTCACATGCTAGTACTCACAAAAGCAGCTCCGATTTCTCTACAGTGATCACAATAGTTGTTATGTTGATGCAAGAAAAAAATTGAACTTCTGTTATAATAATCTGATATATACTAACTGTCTATCTGATACATAATAACACATTGATTTATGGCTAAACAATTACTGGATGTTGCTGCCCTTAAATGGAAATCCACAGATGCTAAAATGATTGCATTCATTTAATTTTAAGACCTAGGTCAAGAATGGGTCGCTCGGCCCATTTAGTTGTTAAATGGTCATCATAGCCCATAGATATATCAACGTATGTATCGCCACCAATCTACCACCCGAGAGGTCGAATTCCAAATTTGTTTTATAACGACTGATCCACCTTTTAATTCGGAACGCATTTCAAACACAAAGAAGGTGTAATATCGCAGCGTCCTACCGATTTTTTTATCAACTTCTTCTCATGTGTTTCTGTGAATTTCCATATTTTTCTCGACCCCATCTCTTTCACTTCTATTAACTTATAAAACGGTATGTCAATGTGAATAGAAAAATGTATCTAGAACAAAAAAACCTAAACATCGTAAATCTTTATTCTGCTGAATCTGAACGAATCTCTGTGAATCGAAATCAAGCGGTAATTTAGTCACTAAACTACTAAACCACCCAACAATGGGAACTGAGACGATAAAAATGACGTCATACCAACCCAAGGCGCTGGGCAAAAAAGCTTTCAAGCGTATGTCAGTGTGCTAGGGCTGCCTGTTGTGAAATAAATTTCAATAAAAAAATTCATAGCGCTAAATACTTTTTGTCAATTTTATACCATTAAGGCTATATTAGTGGAATATAGATCTATGTTGTAATTTGAATAATTACAACCATACACTTATTTTTGCATGAAATAATCGTGTATTCCAGATTAAAGGATAGATCAGGCGTTATTAAATTAAAGTCAAGCTGTGATACTGTGATTGAATTTTTTTTCTCTTGCAGCTCTCTACACACGAGTAGCAAGCATCACACTCGTGTAGTATAGAGAGCTGCAAGAGCTTTTTTTTTTACGTCAAATCGTGATTAATATCTTGTTACAAAATAAAAATAAAAATCAAATATATTTTACAGAGTACATTACTAGTGTATATGAGACTTTTTTTTTTTTTTTCCTACCTATGCTGATAGCCTTGAGAGGCTACTTCAGCGTACCCTAGCTTGTGTAGGTGAGCTCGCGGGGCTCAAACCGGAGAATTGCTAACACCGCCCTAGCAAGAGCAGTGCTTCGCAGAATCTACCACCGGATCGGAAGCGCGACCCACTGAGAAGATCCGGCGAGAAACTCAGTGGGCTGTGTCTGTGGGTTAATTCGCTCGTCGAGCCCTTCGTCGCAAGCGACGGGTTCGGCGAGGACGGTGACCGGTGCTTGTATTGCCTAAAAGCACCGTTAATGGATCAGGAGGATCCGTGATGACGTGCTTTGGGCGACGTCGACGGTTTACCAAACGGTCTACAGGATCGGGTATGTAGTTTCCGGCGGCCACGACAAGAGGGTTCTCATGTCGTGCCGCCTTCTCAAAGTGGCGCAGCGATGCCGACTGTAGATACTTACTGACGGGGTCGAGCTCCAGGTCATCGTGGAGGTCCACGTTCCTCTGGAACCATGGTGCTCCGACGGCTATCCTGCAGAATCGGGATTGTATAACCTGAAGGGGTTTCAAGTTGGTGCGGGCCGCGTGAGCGAACACTACGCTTGCATACGTCATGACGGGGCGTATGCAAGTTTTGTAGAGGGTTACCTTATTACGGAGGGACAGTTTGCTTCGTCTACAAAGCATTGGGTAGAGTCGTCCTAGTATAAACGCGGCGCGATCGCGTACCGTTTTTACGTGGGGACGGAATGTCATCCCTCTGTCGAGGGTGACGCCTAGGTATTTGACCTTCGGGGCCCACGGTATGGGCTGGTCAAAGAGAGTGATGGGGCTAACGGCGGAGGTGTTTACGCGCCTATTGGGGAGTGGGGTGCTCGAAGTGGTATTCGGAGGGCGACCCCTTTTGAATAGCACCGCTGTGCTTTTCGTGGGGTTAATGTCTATTCGCCACTTCCGGAACCACTGTCCCATGGTGGTTACTGCGGTCTGGAGTCGCCGATGAAGCAACGACATCTTCCTACACGAGTAGTAGATAGCCGTGTCATCGGCGAAGAGCGCTAGATGGGTCTCCGGAGACCGGGGTATATCGTTGATATACAAACTAAATAGTAACGGGGAGAGTGCGGAGCCTTGCGGGACTCCGGCAGTCAGATGACGGGGACGAGAACGAGTTCCCTCTACTCGATATCGAAACGAACGGTTCGACAAGAAGTCTCGTATGATGAGCACGAGTCTGTCTGGCACTCCCATGTTGTACAGTTTGTAGATCAAACCGTTGTGCCAGACTTTGTCGAACGCCTTCGCTACATCGAAGAAGAGGGCGCCGGTCGGGATTTGTTTACGCCTATTTAGCCCTATTAAGATGTGCTCCGTGAGGCGGTGCACTTGTTGTACGCACGAGTGTTTGGCGCGGAATCCAAACTGCTCGTCTATTAGAATTTTATTCGCGGTAACGAAGTCCCAGAGGCGTTTCCGAAGGAGCCGTTCGTAAATTATGCCTATCGCTGGGAGGAGACTGATCGGTCGGTAACTAGCGGTTTCATTATTCGGTTTGCCCGGCTTGTGTATACCGATAACGTCTGCTTCTTTCCATACCGCCGGAAAGATGCAGTGCGTCATAGCGGCATTTAAGATGGTAGCCAACATTGTTATCAGTTGGACTGGTAAGAGTTTTAACGCGCGGTTGCGGATGCCGTCGGAGCCGGGTGCCTTCTTAGGTTGAAGGTTGTCTATTACTTCTCTAACTTCGTCAGAGGTAATGGGGGGTAACGCGTCCGAGGGTGGCAGGGAAGCTCTGCGCTCGACCTCCCTGTCGACTGCCTCGGTGTGTTCGGGGTCCGCGTATTGAGTGCTGGTGGTGCACTGCTCTTGCAGTGCATCGGCCAGCAACTCTGCCTTGTCATCGTCATCGAAAGCCGGTGGTTGGCCTGAAGGGCGTACGAGAGGAGGCATAGTAGCGGTAGTTTCGGACTTGAGAGTCCTTGCTAGTCGCCAGTATGCTTGATGAGAGGGCGCGAGTCCTTCTAAGTAACTATCCCAATTCTCATTTCGGGCGTCGCTTAGGCGAGATTTTACATCCCGCTGTAGACGACGCATCCGAATCCGGTTTGAGTGCGTGGGAAGTTGATCGTAGGCCCGGATTGCCGCGTTTCTAACTCTTAGGAGGTTCCTAAGTTCGGGGGACAGTCTGATGCGGTGGAAGCTATCCTCCACATCGACTTCTTTTGAGGATCTTATGATCGCGGAAGAGATGTGATCCGTGATGATGTTTATGGATTCGACTGTGTCCTCGGGGGATGGAGTTGAATCCGGGCCGCAGGGGAGGATTGGTGGAGCGGCATCGGCTAAGCATTTGCCCAGCTTCTTCCAGTCCACCATGGTCCTCGTAGCTGTGACTGGGTTGTGGGGGCGACCGAGCTGCATAACGACAGGTCGGTGGTCTGAGTCGAGCTCTGACATTGCTTCGATGGAACGCAAGCGCAGAGTTACGTTCCTCAGCAGTGCCAGGTCTATAGTGCTCGGACGGAGCGCGATGTTATACGGATAACATGTTGGAGTTGGGGGACCGACTACTTCAAAGGTAAGGTCGTCTATAAACGCGTCGAGACGCCTACCGTTTATGTTTGAACTGTGGCAGTTCCACCTAGTGTGGTGGCAATTTAAATCGCCTGCCAGGATGACGGAGTCTCCCATGCCGAACAGTGACTCGATGTCACTGCTCAGAAGGGGCTTGTCCGGGGGGAGATAGACGGATGCGATGACGATCGGCTGGTGCCCCGTCAGCGAGATACGGCACACTGACGCCTCGATATGTGAGAGCGAGGGGGTATCGAGAGGGACAACGTGCAGGGCCCGCCTATAGTAAATGGCAGTCCCGCCTTTGGAGGCGGTGAGTCTGTCATTCCTAACCATGACGTAATTCGCGACTTTCGGGTCACGACGCGAGGGCTTCAGGCAGGTCTCCTGCACTAGCAGAATATCTACAAGATTGTCGCGGAGGAATTCGTAAATTTGATCGCGTTGTCGCGCGAGTCCGTTAGCATTGTAGAATGCTAACGTAAGGGAATATGGTTTCTCTCTAGCGTTTTGCGCCATTGATTACCGGTGATTTTAGAAAGTACGGGCCACGGACTCATAAACGTCCATGTATTCGAACGCGGCCGCGAGCCGTTGTTCGGGGTTTACCGCCCTTCGCATCGCGTCTGCGAACGATCGCAGACGGTCGAAGTTGACCGCCGTGACGAAGTCGCGCACGAGCGTGAAGTCGTTGACGGCTGAGGGTTGCGGGGGACGGTACGCGGGCGCGGGGGGAGGTGCGAGCAGGGGCTGCGGCGCGGGACGTGTCGCGAGCGGGGGCTGGGGTGCGGTTTGTGTTCCCGACCTCGTATACGGCAGCGGTTTGTTCCACGCCGAGACGGTGGGAACCGCAGCCGGTACGAAGGCGGGTTTCGGTGCTGAAGGCACCGAAGTCTTTGGGCCGACGGTACGGGGGGCTGGGTGGGTCGGACGTTTTCGCGGAGCCCTAGGACATCCACGGTAATTCGCGGGGTGCCCTTGCTTAAGGCATAGGACACAGCTTGGAGGTTCGGTCGCGGTTTCCCTAACTCGCGAGCAATCTACCGTGGCGTGATCGCCGAGACACTTCACGCAGCGGGGGCGCGCGTGGCAATTCCGAGCCGAGTGGCCATATAGTTGGCATCTGTGGCACTGTCCGGGAGTGCCACGTCTATGGGGGGCTTCAATGGTAACCCCGGATAGGCCACATACTGTCGCGAGACATGCGATCTTTTTCTTGGCCTCCGGGGTTGGTTCTAGAGCGACTAGAACCATGCTATATGGTTTTTTGTCGCGTCCGTTGTGCATCCGGTGCACACTTACTATCGGGAGGGACTGAGCGGTCAGATCCTCCCTTACGTACTCTATGTCGAGTTCCTTCGGAACTCCGCGTATTACTACGCGGAGCTCGCGGTCCTCCTGAAGAGCATAGGTATGGAAACCTATGTTCTCCTTTCGGAGGTACGCGGATAGAGCCCTATGGTCGCCCGGCGTTGCGACCTTTATTTGAATCCCATGCGCGGCGTTACGCGCATGGGTATAATTTATTTTGTTTGCCTGAAGGGCCTGGGAGACGCGGTTCCATGCTGACTTCTCCTGGAGAATCAGCGGGGGCGGGGCGACAGTTTTTTGCGCGGGTGCGGGCTTGGGACGCGGCGGTGGGGTTGCGCGGCGGCCGGAGTCCGACTCCGGTGTCACGACTACCTGCGGACGGGAGGCAGTCGCTGATTTTGTTTGTTTTGTCGTGGAGCTCCGGGACTCCACGGCGCGAGTACGTTTTTTCCCGCGTTTTACCGTTTGGAACCCATCCGAGGTTCCGGGCTGCGGGCTCGTCGCGGACTCGAAGTCCATCTCCGATCCGGTATCGGAGTCTGAACCTGAGTTAATTATTACGGACGACGCGACGGATGAGATTGGCGAGAATGACGTCGCGGGTGCGTTAGGCGCTTCGTTGGCGCTAGGCGCTTCGTGAGTCGCTACGTGCGTACGTGCGCTCAAATTGGGTTTGGGGGCGGGGCCTGACTGCGCGACTCGAAATGACGCGGCGAGGGACGCGGGCGGGGCGGGACTCGCGCGGGCGGCCCTGTAGGCCGCGAATTCGGCCGTGAGGTTGGATAGCACCGGGTACTTCTCGGCAAGTATATGAGACGATGAGTTCATAAACGTAGCAACACGTGCTTAGCTGACACCGCTCCACCAATCCTCCCTTGCGGCCCGGATTCAACTCCATCCCCCGAGGACACCGTCGAATCCATAAACATCTTCACTGATCACGTCTCGACGGCGATCACAAGATCTTCAAAGCAAGTCGATGTGGAGGATAGCTTCCACCGCATCAGACTTTCCCCCGATCTTAGGGACCTCGTTAGAGTTAGGAACGCGGCAATCCGGGCCTACGATCGATATCCCACGGATTCAAACCGGACTCGGATGCGTCGCTTACAGCGGGAGGTCAAATCCCGCTTGAGCGACGCCCGAAACGAAAACTGGGATAGTTATTTAAAAGAACTCGCGCCCACTCACCAAGCATACTGGCGACTAGCTAGGACCCTCAAGTCCGAAACTATCGTCACTATGCCGCCTCTCGTACGCCCCTCAGGCCAACCACCGGCTTACGATGACGATGACAAGGCAGAGTTGCTGGCCGATGCACTGCAAGAACAGTGCACCACCAGCACTCAACACGCGGACCCCGAACACACCGAGTTCGTCGACAGGGAGGTCGAGCGCAGAGCTTCCCTGCCGCCCTCGGACGCGTTACCCCCCATTACCACTTCCGAGGTTAAGGAGGCGATCGATAGCCTGCAACCACGGAAAGCTCCCGGCTCCGACGGCATCCGCAACCGCGCGCTAAAACTGTTACCAGCCCAACTGATAACGATGTTGGCCACGATATTAAATGCTGCTATGACGAACTGCATCTTTCCCGCGGCGTGGAAAGAAGCGGACGTTATCGGCATACACAAGCCGGGCAAACCGAATAACGAAACCGCGAGTTACCGCCCCATCAGTCTCCTCCCGGCGATAGGCAAATTATACGAACGGCTCCTTCGTAAACGCCTCTGGGATTTCGTATCCGCGAATAAAATTCTTATAGACGAGCAGTTTGGATTCCGCGCCAGACACTCGTGCGTCCATCAAGTGCACCGCCTCACGGAGCACATCTTACTAGGGCTGAACAGGCGGAAACCCATTCCGACAGGAGCCCTCTTCTTCGATATAGCGAAGGCGTTCGACAAAGTCTGGCACAACGGTTTGATATACAAACTGTATAACATGGGAGTGCCAGACAGACTCGTGCTCATCATACGAGACTACTTGTCGAACCGTTCGTTCCGATATCGAGTCGAGGGAACGCGTTCCCGGCCCCGTCACGTCACAGCCGGAGTCCCGCAAGGCTCCGCCCTCTCCCCGTTACTATTCAGTTTGTATATCAATGATATACCCCGGTCTCCGGAGACCCATCTGGCGCTCTTCGCCGATGACACCGCCATCTACTACTCGTGTAGGAAGAAGGCGTTGCTTCATCGACGACTTCAGACCGCAGCTACCACCATGGGACAGTGGTTCCGGAAGTGGCGCATCGACATCAACCCCACGAAAAGCACAGCGGTGCTCTTCAAAAGGGGTCGCCCTCCGAACACCACGCTGAGCATCCCTCTCCCGACTAGGCGCGTCAACACCCCCGCCCCCGCCGTTCGCCCAATCACGATGTTCGACCAGCCCATACCGTGGGCCCCGAAGGTCAAGTACTTAGGCGTCACCCTCGACAGTAGGATGACATTCCGCCCCCACATTAAGACGGTACGCGACCGTGCCGCCTTCATTCTAGGACGTCTCTACCCGATGATATGTAGGCGAAGTAAAATGTCCCTTAGAAATAAGGTGACACTCTACAAAACTTGCATACGCCCCGTCATGACCTATGCAAGTGTAGTGTTCGCTCACGCGGCCCGCATACACCTAAAAACATTTCAAATTATTCAATCCCGTTTTTGCAGGATAGCCGTCGGAGCCCCGTGGTTCGTCAGGAACGTCGACCTCCATGACGACCTGGACTTAGAGTCCATCAGTAAGTATCTTCAGTCGGCGTCCATGCGCCACTTCGATAAAGCGGCACGACACGAGAACCCTCTCATCGTGGCCGCCGGTAACTACATTCCCGATCCTGCGGACAGAATGGAAAGCAGTCGACGTCGCCCAAAACACGTTATCTCGGATCCTCCCGATCCACTAACGGTGCTTTTAGGTACTTCAAGCACCGGTCACCATTCTCGTCGAACCCGTCGCTTGCGACGAAGGGCTCGACGAGTAAATTAACTCTCAGACACAGCCCACTGAGTTTCTCGCCGGATCTTCTCAGTGGGTCGCGTTTCCGATCCGGTGGTAGATTCTGCGAAGCACGACTCTTGCTAGGGTTCGTGTTAGCAACATCGTCAGGTTTGAGCCCCGTGAGCTCACCTACTAAAGTTAGGGTTACGCTGATATAGCCTCTCAAGGCTCTCAGCTTAGGTAGGAAAAAAAAAAAAAAAAAAAAAAAACGTAGCAATTAGGAAAAAAAATTGGAATTTAAGTCAAGGATACACAAGCATGCAACATTGCGATTTCTTCCCAGTTATTTCTTTACCATAATATGTAAGCTATTGCTACGACAATTTAGTGACAGCGAGCTCCATTCTTTTCATTTTATTGTAGGAGTATAATTGTCATTCTGTAGCACGGTTTTATTGTAGTGTAATAGTTTGGTAAATTTTAAAATAATTAACGTCTAAAAAACTAGACAAGCACGCTAATTTTGTTTGTTCGAATCTTTTAAGGACTGTGAATCTTCTGGAAACCTATAGATTTTATTTTACTTTCAAGCGGACTGTGGCGCATCACTATGTTAAATAATAAAAAAAAAAATCCGTAATTTATTTTAAATTTGAATTTTTCTCACCTTATTTACAACTACATTACAAAATAGACATACATTTCATTCTATCCTTCACAAATTGTCTCAAGGTAAATAAGGTACGTGCATTTTTCAATATATAACTGCAATGGTTTTTCCTACACAAAACATGTTCTTATATTTTTTTTATTTTTTCACTTAAACATATAAATAGAATTAAGTTTGAATTCGTCACATCCCTATTTGATAGTGGAGAAATATGCACAAAGCCGCCGAAGGCCCAATTGACCCAAATGGACACACAAATAGTTGAAAGGGAGGCCCGCACAAAGTCATTATTCGCTCTGTAACCCGGAGAAAGTGTCAGCCCGAAGGAAGACCGGCATTTATTCACATCCTAAGGGCACCACTGATTTTCGAAAGGACGTATTGGAGTCAGATGGGATTTTTCATGGAAACATTTTCATTCAGTCGTCGTAGCCTAAACGATAAGATGTCCGGTGCATTCGTATCGAGCGATGCAACGATGATCGAATCCCGCAGGCGGGTACCAATTTTTCTAAGGAAATACGTATGGAAAGGAAACAAATGTTCACGGTTGACTTCCACGATGAAGGAATGAACATCGTGTAATAGAAATCAAACCCGCAAAATTATAATTTGCGTAATTACTGGTGGTAGGACGTCTATTTCTGCCTTGAAGCAGTAATGCGTTTCTATTTGAAGGGTGGGGCAGCCGTTGCACCTATACTGAGACCTTAGAACTCATATCTCAAGGTGGGTGGCGCATTTACGTTGTAGATGTCTATGGGCTCCAGTAACCACTTAACACCAGGTGGGCTGTGAGCTCGTCCACCCATCTAAGCAATAAAAAAAACGACTAGGTAATAATACATTTCGAAAACAAACTTGACAAAGATAAAACCATACATGCATATTACTTAAGAGCTCCCTGCTATGTTCCGATAAAATTTATCACTTTTTGTAACATCTTAATTTATTTAACCCAACGTGAAAAACGTTTAAGTTTTATGGTTTTTAAGAATTAAATATAAAATCCGGTTTTACGAGAGAAATTTACGAATTGTGACGAGCTTCTGCATCAAGACAGGGTTGCTTCAAACGACATCAGTTTCTTTATAATTAAATATTTATTGAAATGGCACAGTTTATTAACAAACCCTTTTCTTGTTACGTGTAGAGCCATGAAAATAACAATTATTGTCTGTTTTAAGAATAACAAGCGATGTCGTCGTATTGTTACTGAAACCCGTATGAGGTTGGATATGAGAGCCTCCTTTCTCTTATTATTTGTAGTGAGTCAGTAAAAGGGGAATTCTTCAACAGTAATCTATACTAATATATAAATCTACAGTGGTCTTTACGGATGTTCCGTTATAACTACTGAACCATGCATCCGATTGACTTGAATCTTGGTATTCATGTAGAAAATACACGTACTTAATGGATAGGCTAATATTTGTATGAGTGTTGGACTCCCTACACCAGTTGCGGGGGCGTTAATGATGAGAATATTTTTGGGGGTGAGAAATAATAATGCTTGTTACTGGTGGTAGGACCTCTTGTGAGTCCACGCGGGTAGGTACCACCACCCTGCCTATTTCTGCCGTGAAGCAGTAATGCGTTTCGGTTTGAAGGGTGGGGCAGCCGATGTAATTATACTGAGATCTTAGAACTTATATCTCAAGGTGGGTGGCGCATTTACGTTGTAGATGTCCATGGGCTCCAGTAACCACTTTACACCAGGTGGGCTGTGAGCTCGTCCACCCAACTTAGAAAAAAAAAAATTAAATGCCCAGCGAAGCGGACGGGTACAGCTAGTTAATTATATATTTAGAGTTTCGATGCACACGAAACTTGCACAATTGAATGACGGTGAAATATTTAAGGAACAGTATTCAGTCGGTGATCATTTGTTTTATACTAGATGCGCTTAAAGCTTAAGCTAGTCGTATTCATGGGTGTAAGAACCGGTACAACCAAGCAGCTACTTACGTTGAAAAAAATTGCATTCGAGTTGATCTCTTAAATAGCATTGAAAACTTTTAGAGTAATTTTATTTTTGCTGTGTTAATTTATTTGAATTAGTTAATTTTTTTGTGAGCTGTTTTCAATTGTCTTTTCTTGTTACGAGGTATATTATTTTTAGTTTATAACCATGTTTGAATGTTTTTTTTTTTGCATTGCGTTCAGCTTTTGTATTATATTATTTTGATCCATAAAGAAATAGCAAAAAAAAAGGTGGCAGGTACCCTTTGTAATGGAATTTTAAACAATTACTGAAATCAAAACTGACTCTTCATGCATACATTTTATGCCGGTAAATGACAGTACGCCGTGTCATAGACAGGAGAGCTCAGATCGCTCCCGCTGATGACCCGACGTCCGATCCCTGGGGCAAGTTTAGTGATGTGATATCCGTGTGAGATCATAGCATCGATACTATGAAATTTGCTGTATCAATATCGACGTAACACAGCTATCTGGCAAAACAATTAGAGACTAGCATTAATTTGTGTTTAACTTATGCACTGTAATACGTAACGAGGCTATAAAACAATGGAACTTACATAGTTTGAAGGATCACAACCGTTTAGAAATTGTTTGTCATTCTAGCATACCTTTTACTTTCATATGGCAGAGTGAATCAGTAATATTATTTAGTCTTAAAAGTATTCTTAATAATAGGTATACTAATTTTAAAGAAATTTTTGTTTGTGGTATTCATTAAAGTGATTTTAAACCTAATCGCATTGAGACTATGAGACAGTTTCTTCTATACAAAAACTTTGAATACGTACATTTTAAATTCTATCGACATCTTCCCACATTAGGGTACGGCAATGCGGACAATTCGGGACGTGGACAAATGTGCCCAGCGACGCGCCGTGACACGTTCATTGAGCTTTCATTTGGGCAATTTTCGACTAAATCCCGGCCAATCGGACGCTCGTCCGGATAGTTTGGACTCCAGTAGCAAATGCACTCGGATTGTGGACTTTTCAAATGATCATATCGAGAGCAATTCTGGAATAGAGTCTGGCTCTAGATTTGTTTTATTACATGTTAAGTAAGACGAAGTTATAGCCAATTTAATAGTGACTGATCACTATTAGAAATAAGGTATAACCCCGGTCACCGTCCTCGTCGAACCCGTCGCTTGCGACTAAGGGCTCGACGAGCGAATTAACCCACAGACACAGCCCACTGAATTGAGCTCACCTACTAGTTAAGGTTACGCTGAAATACCCTCTCAAGGCTATCAGGTTAGGTAAGGGAAAAAAAATTATAACCATAATATCACCCGTAAAAGTCAGTAATGCCAGGAGTACAGCCAAGCTGCTGCCTATGGCCAATTGCTCTACAAGCTTCGCTTAAAGGATAGCCCTGAAAGAGACAATGACTAAGAATCATTTTATATAAAGGATGGTGTATAGCAAAAATTATATCTGAAACACAGTGTGCGCAGCAGTTCCAGAAAATAGGGGTGATAGAGATGATTTGGTTGCATCTTAAACAATTCCTCAGAGCACGTAATGTAATGTGAACATAATAAAAAAAAAAGGTCAACTGATGAACACATTATGAGCAATTGCAAAGAAAATGAATGATCAAAGACACAATATTTATGCTATAGATAAAATTGATATAAATTTCAGAGCAAAAAAATATAACTTTATTAGTAATGTATTGTATTAATTTATAATCGTTCGACATCATGGCGATATTTTAAGTAACAAACACAAAAGCTCTATATTATTTTTCCAAACCAAACAGGATACCGTAACCTACAGAAAATATGTTACTGCGGCCAAGTAACCGTACCAACGGTGTAGGCTGGGGCTAAGCTGGATCAAATAAAAAAATTCGTTCTTAACAAATTTCATATTCATCTTGAGTAAATTGCAAACGATTTTTCGTATGACGCACAGACTTTATCAAACAGACGAGATGTCGAACACGATTATAAGTGTACGTGAAAAGAATATGATTCTATGTGAAGGAACAGCAGAGGTACATCAAAGCCAAAACGAACGGCGCTTTGATTTATACAAAAAAGTGTTCCTGTTATCGCAAAAGGATATATTGCCTTTGTAACGCATCGCATCGTCTTTGATATACAGGCAATTGTTATTTTTTTTACTGTCACTTATACTTCTTTAATTATAGTATAAATTCTCAGTAGCGGATCGTGTTCCGTATTTATATAGTACCATTTTATGGTGATAAGGTTTTTTTTTTTTTTTATTGCTTAGTTGGGTGGACGAGCTTCACAGCCCACCTGGTATGTACCGGTATGTGTTACTGGAGCCCATAGACATCTACGACGTAAATGCGCCATCCACCTTGAGATATAGTTTTAAGGTCTCAGTATAGTTACAACGGCTACCCCACCCTTCAAACCGAAATGCATTGCTGCTTCACGGTAGAAATAGGCAGGGCGGTGGTACCTACCCGTGCGGACTCACAAGAGGTCCTACCACCAGTTGTTATCTCGATGGGATAGGTCCCATGGCCACATTCATTTCCACGATGCAACATTGATGTGTTCTAGTTTGCTCTTATTAAAATAAATTGCGTATTTTTTGCGCAAGTCTAGTAGGCGAATTACCTGAAATTAAATGGTTTGGAGAAACCATAAACATGAAAATGTCATTGTTTAAAATCAGATTTGGGGTCATCTTTATTCCACTCTAGAAAGATCACTACAGTATTGTCTCCTTTTATTTATTTTAAAATTTTACCCAGTGCTTAGTGGTTATTACAAAATTAATGCAGTCATACATACTGATACACGAGGTCGAAATTTGAATTAGGTCAGTATAATAGCAGTCGCACTCTTCAAAGTAGAACAGTTAATTGCTTCACCGCATTAATAGGAAAGATGGTATTACCAACCGACGTCCTAACGCCAGTAGATATACAAATTATTCGTTAACAGATTAAATGAATAAGGTGCTATTTAAAGAACTTTTAAATCAACTTGTTGGTTAAGTATACTGTATGTATATTGGAATCTATATATTAATACGTGAAGCAAAAACTTTGTGCCCCTTTTTACGAAAATTGCGCGATCGGAGGAGTATGAAATTTCCCACACTTATAGAAAATATAGAGAAAAAGTGCAGAATGCTAATATTTTTTTTAAATTACGCATTAAAAATACATTAAATCAATAAAGAAAACATTACACACACTACCATGTATTTGACACAACACATACACATACTCTTTGTTTTTGTCAAACTTTTGTCATTGCTTGAAGTCTGTAGTCGAATTGAGAATAGATTAATATTGTTTATCTTTAATATTACGAGTATTTGTCTATAGTGTAGTCTTTGCGAAATCTGTGACTATAGAAATACAATAGTTTTTGACAATATAACCATAATAATGTTCAAACTTATAATTTAAATTAATTAGAGTCGAATTTCGACCATTGCGGGACCACTAGTACTGATAAGTTTATCAATCGAGTTCGATTTTCAATCAAAATATTCAGAATCAAAGAACGTATTCGAAGTTTCGGTGAACATGCTCTTTTGCCCTTAAACACTGGTTAGGTTAGACTATGCTCAGCGGGGTATCCTGGAACACCAGCGGCATTGCCTGGTAGGGCCGCCGTACCGCGGAGTCCGGCGTCGTTGGTCGTCGACTGTCGCCTCGACGACCCGTCGGTCGGGTATCAGCGGGGTGGCGCCGCGAGTCTGGTTGTAGTGTTAACTGCGGGAACCCCCCCTATTCTGACCAGTCTCTGACCCCAGTCAGAGATCGTACGTCGGGTGTAAGAGTGCAGGGGAGCCGTTTAGTGCGGTAGGGCCCGAAAATTCCTTGGACCCGCGGTCTGCTCCCTACGTCAGCAGATCGTCAAGTCCCACATACCCCGCGCGCTCCCTAGGCGCTGGAACCTCGTAGGAGGTTCGGCCCCCGGCCCATAACAAAAGGATATGCTTATTATTTTTATTTTTATATAAGTGACACGATATATCTATAGTATAAAATAGACAGGCTAGAGATTTCTCTAGATTGGGGCCGTTTATATTTAAAATATTTAGGTTGGACTGATTACTGTGGGCCCGTTGGCCTTTCCAACTTCACCAAAACTCGTGATTGAAGATACAAAAAAGGTGTTTAAGTATATACAAACATCGACTTGTAATAATAGCTTAGATAATATCCAAATTCTGATTCTCGAAGAATTTATCTGGATATTAAACCAAGTATAATATAAACTATGAAGTTAACCTTAAGCGCAATGAGCAATCAAAGTATCTTAAACTTCTTATACGAATAAGAAATATTTCATTATTAAAATATTGATAGCATCGTCACCGAACCCACCAATGATAATATCAACATTTTGATACTTAAACATTTTATTCGAAGGAATGAAATCATCAAAATTTTTGCATTTCTTTTCCCACAGATGCCATACGAGAGTTACTAAACATAAATTTAAAGAACCCTCAAACTAAAGACGTTTATGTGTTTAACAACGTTCACTGTTGGCTGGAAAGATATCATCAATCGTTATTGTAATGAAAAACATAAAATACATCTTTTAGATTGTCATTTATATACATTTACCCGTGCCGCCATAAAATATTTTTTCTTAAGAAGTGATGTTTTCGGTTACGTGCGACCATATAGCAGTTACGCATCTTTTAATGCCCTTATAGGCAGACGAGCATACGGCCCACCTGATAGTGAGTGGTTGGCGTCGCCCATGGACGTCAGCAATGCAAGGGACACAGCCAAGCTGCTGCCTACCGTTAAATAGTATTCGTTATTGTAGAGTTCAATTGATCTTTCGATCTTAACTCTAAAAGTAGCTATCGAGTCTGTCAAACCTATTAGTTCCAGTAACAAAAAGAATATTTATTTGATAACCGTGTCTTTTTTCCCTCGTGTGCAGAAATACACTAATTTAGTTAAAATGCAAACGATTATTGAATAAAGATAATTATTATTTTATGCATATTTTTTTTATTGCTTAGATGGGTGGACGAGCTCACAGCCCACCTGGTGTTAAGTAGTTACTGGAGCCCATAGACATCTACAACGTAAATGCGCCGCCCATCTTGAGATATAAGTTCTAAGGTCTCAGTATAGTTACAACGGCTACCCCACCCTTCAAACCGAAACGCATTACTGCTTCACGGCAGAAATAGGCCTTTTCCGCCATTGTCATAATGCAAAACATATAATTTTGTTCTATTTTTCAATAGCGACTGATAACTAATATGCTTTCGTCTGAAAACAAGCTCTATATTTTTATTTTATTTATTATTTTAAGCTTTATTTAGGACATACTGTATGCTTTTAATATTTCTTGTGACTTAATTAACGTCAAACCTAAATTGTAAAACCCTTTGTATTGGTGGTAGGACCTCTTGTGATTCCGCACGGGTAGGTACCATCACCCTGCCTATTTCTGCCGTGAAGCAGTAATGCGTTTCGGCTTGAAGGGTGGGGCAGCCGTTGTAACTATACTGAGACTTTAGAACTCATATCTCAATGTGGGTGTCAGCATTTACGTTATAGATGTCTATGGGCTCCGGTAACCACTTATACCAGGTGGGCCATCAGCTCGTCCACCCCTCTCTGCATTAAAAATAAAAAAAACTTAAAATAATAGCAGCTGATACATTAATGTTATAAGCAGCAGCTACTAAAGAGAATTTTTGTAAATATCAACCCTAGGGGGAAATCCGTCATTTTCAAAATAAGAAGAGCGAATTTTAATGTTCCCGCATTGGATAGAAATAAATGTACAGCATATATCGGGCGTTGAGTGTGAATTAGGGGCCATAAATGTTTACGGGATACTCGTTGCTTCTGAAGCACGAAATTCAGTATTAAAGTTTCTTAAATACAGTTTATGTAAAACGTGTGTCTATATCTATAGAAATAAACAAAATTGAAGTGTCTGTTTGTAATAATAAAATAACCACTTTCTACTGAATGCGTAAGTATGTATACCACAGTACATATACCAAAACGTTTTTATTTTTGTCTGTCTGTTTTGTCTGTCTGTCTGTTTGTTCCGGCTAATCTCTGGAACGGTTGGACCGATTTTCATGAGACTTTCATTGATGATATAAGGAGTAACATAGGCTACTACTACTACTAGGTACTTTTTTAGACTAGCTTAGTCACCCGCGGTACGAAAATAACCGCGGGTAGCATCGCGGGACTCAGCTAGTATGTATATATAACTCTTCTTCTTTTTCTCCATCTTATCCCGGGGTGGGTTCGGCACAGAGATTTTTTCTATTCCATTCTCTTCTATCAGCCGTCATCTCAACACTCACTCCTCTCTCTCTCATATCGTCATTCACACACTCCATCCATATCTTCTTCGGTCGACCTCTACCTTGCTCTACCATTTCCATACATCTCCTAGTTACATGTATCTTCTCTCTACGCATCACATGTCCACACGACGCTAACCGTCCTTTAATTTGTTGATTACCGGGGTTACTTTAACACTTCCTGTGATATATAACTACTGCAATATAACTCAGCAATTATCTCAATACGCCCGTGCATGCCGTAAAATGCATAACAGTTAAAGAGTTGTACTTATGTATGTATAAAATATTATATAATCTCGGTGGACGGCTAATAGTGCTTGCACTATGCCCTAGTAACACGCACTTGCGTGTCAACATTTCTTTCATTGGTATCCATGCTCTGACTCTCGTTCTACTAACCTTGTTTCCAAACAAGGACCATATTTAGCGAAACATTCAAAGTTGGCTTCTGTAACGTTCTGAATAAGGTTTAATTAAGAGCACTACACTGTTTGCGATGTAAAACCCTTTATTGCTCAGTGTCACGAAGGATCCCAGGTGTGGAATGCTTTTACATGGAAAACAGAGGATTACTTGACGCTTGTTTTAATGCCTGAAAGAGGAAGCATTATTAACCAGCTATAATATGTAGAGGTTATTTTTTTCTTTTTTGTTTCACAATTGTAGTTCTTGTGCGCTACGAAATAAAGTTTTTTTCTGTTTAATCCCATTTGAATTCGTCCTTTAGGAATGTGACGTGCTTAAGAATTTTCATAAAAAACGTAGTGAATGTCAGTTTTACACGCGATTAGAGCAAGCTGGGTATAATTACTTAATCAAATTACTTCCTCGTCACACGATTTTTCATATTTGATACAATTGAGTCGACTATTATCAAAGCCGGCAATGTGACATTTGGACAATTATTGGTAAATCAGAAAAACGAATTATTGACTTTGTATTCCATTGGCAGTCACAAAACTCTTCTGAACGACATCTTAGATAAATAACAGGTTAAGTATTAACCTTTATTAAATGCAGGTTTTGAACTGTATTCTTTGAAGGAGACGATTATATTCAAATCAATCTGTATTGACATATCAATAACATTTTTTTGTCCAAATGCACAGATTGCCACCTTTGATAATAGACGACTCAATTGTTACTTCTGTTTTTTGAGATGCATATGTTTTTTCAGACTACTGAGAATACGTGACCTAAAACAGTGAAAATTATCTTAGATGCTGTTTGTTTAACTTTAGCTTTGTTGTTTCTATTGCATTATTGCCATCAGGACGCATTCTTGATGTGCCATATTATTAATGCGAATGTTTGTTAATCTTTCAAGCAAAACTTACTTAAGGATTATGCTGCTTCACAAAGCAATACATCAGAATATCACATAAACTACAATATGGTATGTTCAACGTACAATAAATAGGTGGTACGTATAACTAACTTTGATAAGTTTTTGATTGTTTGAAGTGTTATTAGATCGATTTCAATAATCATTTTTTTTCAAAATCAAAAAGTTAAAGAAAGGCATCTTAGTCTTTAGCGCTCAAATGCTCCAAAATTCTTTTTATGATTCTGATTTCATTATTCTTTTTGTGATGATGATTTCTAATTACCGAATCCGTTTTGGGCAACAAATCACTTGTGGAGTCTTCGATGAGATGTAGCAAATAAAAACGGTGTTCGCTTTTCGACTTTTTGTGCTCGTCTGGTTGAAATTTTGATGCTTTATTTCTCGGCGCAGACGAGATCGGTCCCGACCCGACTCCTCGGTCACATGATTGAGTTATCTCTGAACTCATACTCAACGCAACTTCAATGCTGCAGCCAACCACGCGAGGTTGAAGTTTTAACTACGCTAGTATCGCCTATATACGTATACTCGTACGTTGGTAGTCCGTATGGAGGAATATATTTTTGGAACGAAGTTCCTTATGGGACGATGCGGAGGGGTACCCTAACCGGGAAAAAACGTCCGTAACGTAAGATTTTTATTAGTAACGCACACAGTGTACGACTTAACTTTGTAATAACGTATAAATTAGTAATGCACACAGTGTACGACTTAACTTTATAATAACGTACAAAAAATAACATATTTTTTTTATCATTCATTGACCACGATCTCAGAGCGTTCGTTTGCGCAATACACTAACTCTTATGCAAACAACCGCGAATGAAGTGTACCACAATAAGCTCGCACGTTACCGAATGACCATGGGTTGTTGCGAAACCTCCAGTTTTATTTTCTTTATACCTCGAATAGAACTGAAAATTAATATTTTTATAATAAGGAACTTCGTTCCTCTCCGGTGTCCCACGACACCACACATATTTTTTTTATTTTATTGCTTAGAAGGGTGGACGAGCTCACAGCCCACCTGGTGTTAAGTGGTTACTGGAGCCCATAGACATCTACAACGTAAATCCATCACCCACCTTGAGATATAACTTCTAAGGTCTGCTTCACGGCAGAAATAAGCAGGGTGGTGGTACCTACCCATGCGGACTCACAAGAAGTCCTACCACCAGTAACATATTTATTAAATACGTAGAATACGTCGTCAGAACCAGAGCCAGCATGTTGATTGAATAAAGTAGCTGAAGCTACTTTAACAAATTAAGAAAAATTGTTCGAAATTCATATTGTTTTCATAGTCACATAATTGTAGACGGTGATTAAGTTATATCATTTTATCGAGTACTATTATCTATATATATAAAAATGAATTGCTGTTCGTTAGTCTCGCTAAAACTTGAAAAGGGCTGGACCGATTTGAATTCCTTTATTCCTGTGGGAGTCCACAGAAGGTTTAAAAGGTAGATAAATATGAAAATGCTCGGAATGAAATAAAAATAACAATTTTGTTTTTCCTGTCCCCTGTTGGACGGATTCCTTTTGTTTGTTGTAAGTTTATTTTATAAAAAAGCTTAGGTACTTTATTTATTGATTGAGACACTAGGAAGTCTAGCTAAGTGCTAAGAAGCTAGTTGTTTATAAATACATACAATTCAAATCTTGTTTTGATAGTGAATAAAAAACACCTCACCTACTTGCGATAGCTAAACGAATTAAAGTAAGACGTGAGATAATAATCAAATTGACTGTTTTATTAATTACTGTGAGATCAAGGTGGGTGCCGGACTTCTGCTGGCCCTAGTAAAATTTTGACACTAGATGAGCCCTCAGCTCGTTTATCCGTCCTCGCAATAAATAAATATAATCAGGTGGGCCATATATTTACCTGGTCTTTCGTGTCTTTCGACCGTTTTCACATAAGACGATTAATTAAAACTTATAACTTGATCTAACTGTAGGTTTAACTGCGTTTATTTATAGATATAGAGAAGAACCCAACCTTTGAAATACAGGATTGTTTGTTCAGCTCTGAAACTTTATGGAATCCCAATAACATCGGTTTCAAAATTCAAATACTATTTTCGGAATGTGTCAAAATTCGTATACCCACCCCTTCGCTTTATTTCTGAACCTTGCCGCGTTCAATAGAACGCTAACAGTAAATTAATAAGCCAGTGTGTCATCGACGTTTCCTCCCGGAAGCTTTTCAGCGCTCTCAGGCATACATTTAATCTAATGAAGCAAAAATAGGAATTCACTGAGACTTTCAGTATGTTATTTGCAGTATACTGTTATATAATTAATGGTTTATTTAAAATAGTTTATTGGTGTACTTTGCAGAAAATCGAACGCCGACAGGCCCGTAGAAACTTTTTTGAGGAGGCTTGAATTAGTGGTGACTCCTTTCCCGTTTCACCAGGACTGATTTTTTTTATTGCTTAGATGGGTAGACGAGCTCACAGTCCACATGGTGTTAAGTGGTTACTGGAGCCCCTAGACATCTACAACGTAAATGCGCCACCCATCTTGAGATATAACTTTTAAGGTCTCAAGTATAGTTACAACGGCTGCCCCACCCTTCAAACCGAAACGCATTACTGCTTCACGGCAGAAACAGGCGGAGCGGTGGTACCTACCCGTGCGGACTCACAAGAGGTCCTACCCCCAGTAATTACGCAAATTATAATTTTGCGCGTTTGATTTTTATTAGACGATGTTATTCCTTCACCGTGGAAGTCAATCGTGAACATTTGTCAAGTACGTATTTCATTAGAAAAATTTGTACCCGCCAGTGGGATTCGAACACCGGTGCATTGCTCAACACGAATGCACAGGACGTCCTATCCTTTAGGCCACGAAGACTTCAAGATGTTCAAGCAGGGGCCTTAGCCAGGAGGTGCTTCGGGAATGCATTTACTACTGGCTCGGAATCGTAACCCGCTGTGGAGATCCGATGAGAAACTTAGCGGTCTGATGTCATGGGCCAGTAGAATCAAAAACTCTCGTGCTTGTTGATATAAAATTCTATATAAAAATAGCTAAATAGCCATTGTATAGGTGGTACCTGCCCGTGGGGTCTCACAAGGGCTGATGCGTCACGATAATTGCCTTATCGTTGCCGCCGCTGACTACTCCCCGAATCCTGATGACGCAGGAGCCAGTCACCGTCGTCGCCCTAGATACGTCCTTACGGATCCATCAGATCCAATAACTCTTACATTAGACGTCTTCAGCTCTAACACTAGGAGCAGACTAAGGGATCTCCGTGACCGTACTCGTCGAACTCGGCAAAGAGTTCGACGTGCAACCTAACCCATGCATCAGCCCGCTGAATTCCTTGCCAGATCTTCTCAGCGGGTCGCAATTCCGATACGGTAGCAGATTCATTCGCGAAACAGCTGCTCTTGAGTTGTTAGGTCTCCTTCGGAGGCGCTCGGGCAGCTCTGAGCAAATCCCACCCCTTCTAAGCCTTTGCTCGCCCACCTGTCCTGGTGAAAGTTTAAAGGTCTCCGGGCCACCAGTAATCCTTCAATCATAAAAAAGCAATGTGGGTCTTTTAGGTCGAGGCTACGTAAGTGATAACTTGAATCACTTTTATGTCACAAAGATTACTGTCCATTAACCAAGTTCAATGCACGAAAGATTACAAGCTATTGTAAAAATTCCAACAATCCGGCTAACTTAATCGAGCCAGCCAGTCCTCCAAACTTAAAATAGTACACATGTTGTCGATTGCTGGAAATTCATAAGCAATCCGCTGGCGCCACTAGTCCTCCGCTCCCATCTTGTCGGCATATCAAACGGCTTCTTTTGTTCGTATATATATTATTATGTATATCGTATATATCGTAATGTTAGTAGATTTTAAATTTGCAGAAGTTTTTGAGCCTTATGTACCTAGTAATATGCATTTTTATCATATTCATTGCTTGAAGTGAGTTAAACAAATTTGTTATTTTCTATCTCGATTTTGACATGTTTAACCAAATAAACTGCCTAATGGTACTGCTACACCAGTAAGAGCCATGCCATCTATCGTCGAATAGCAAAAACGAATATCAAAAGAACCAGTAAAATCGAGAACGCTCGAGAAGTACAACGCTATCTATTGTCAAATGTCGGAAACGCATACCGAAAATACTCGACTTGTCAGGAATGTTCTCAATGATTCTAGGGATGTCGTATCGACTACAAAAGCGTTGCAGGAATGACACGAAGGCAGTTAGTAATCGGAACTACTCGAAACGAAACAGCGACCGGATCACCTGAAGCGAAGCGGAAGAAGCGAATTACGAATTGTTAAGTGCTTTAAGTGCTAGAATAGAATATGATTTGTACTTCGGTAGAAGTTTTGTTTATCAGCCAAGCAAGCATAAGAACAAAGCCCGCAATGTTTCACAAAACTTTACTGTGACCATCACTAAGCATAATAATATGATTATAAGTCTTTCGTGTTTTCAGATTAATTATTTATTTACTAAACATAAACGTTGCAATCTATTTTAGAATAAAACAGTTTCCACTATCATTCGTCTACAATAAAATAGAAGTAATAAATGTCGGGAGCATATAATTCAACGTCTGAACTACTTAGAACCAGGTGTTAGGTATCGGAGCGTGAAGTTTGTTAACATTTTCAAATGTCACATTGTAAGTTTTATCGTCGAAGCGAATGCGAAAGAAGTCTTAATTTTAATTCAAAGTTCAAATAAATTTCGATTGTAAAAACATCGTAAATTGACGTTAATGAAATATAGAACAAACCTACAAACCGAGTTTTGATAAATCACAAAACTGTTAGAAAATCAACTAACAATTAGGCTCCAACAAAATTTGAGTTCCGGAACCTTCTTCAAATGAGTAATGCATTATGACCAAAGTTGATAGATTTACAGCTGATTTAAGCCGATAATCGTGGTGACGGCTGCTAGCAGGCATACATTCATGACCACTCATGACCACACTTTACGTTTGCCTATTACAACTCAAAAAAAATGCTCATAATCGGTACACGTACTTTTTTGGATTATCGACGAAAGGATTACGAATGTATCCGTTGTTTGATAGTCAGACATGATATGTTACAAATTGATTATACCTATATATATCAATATATAATAAATTTGTAATGACAATTCTGTTGGATGCATTTTGTTAGTTTTTATTTGCAGTTGATGTCTTATTTTTTTTTTATTGCTTAGATGTGTGGACGAGCTCACAGCCTACCTAGTGTTAAGTGGTTACTGGAGTTCTAAGGTCTCAGTATAGTTACAACGACTGCCCCATCCTTCAAACCGAAACGCATTACTGCTCCACGGCAGAAATAAGCAGGGCGATGATACCTACTCGCACGGATGCACAAGAGGTCCTCGTCGAGACGAGAGACGGTCGAGAGAAGTCAATCGTGAACATTTTGATGTGTACGTATTTCATTAGAAAAATTTGTACCCGCCTGAGGTTCGAACAGCGGTGCATCGCTCAGCACGAATGCACCGGACGTCTTATCCTTTAGGCCACGACGACTTCAAGACTTCTCTTCTTATTTAATTATAGATTAATTTGCATAGCGAGTCGCCGTATAATAAACAACAAGAGGCTTTACTCGTATTTCAAAACGTGTTGATTTGTCAACAAAGAAACGAAACGTAATGTTCATCGTCTGATCAACGATGAGACTGTGATAAAATAGTGTATACACTGGACTATTTACTAGTTTCACGCCCGTGGCTTTCTTTGCCCACGTGGACTACACAATACATCGCGTTGGTGGTAAACCGTGCTCAGCAGTAGAATGAAAGCCTATTATATTCTTTCTCGGAGTTCAATCTATTTCCATACCGGATTTCATAAAAAAACAGTGCAGCGATTTGCGCGTTAAAACATAACCAACACACAGTTAGTTATTGCATAAAATAGTGTAATAAAACTCAAAAAAATCCAGTAAAGTTATTTGCTACTAGCGACCCGCCCTCGCTTCGCTTCGGAAACATTAAAACACACATGAAACCAAAAAAATAAAATTAAAAAATCAATAAAAAAAGTAGCCTATGTTCATCAGGGACAATGTCGGCTTCTAATGGAAAAAGAATTTTTCAAATCGGTCCAGTAGTTTCGGAGCCTATTCGAAACAAACAAACAAACAAATCTTTCCTCTTTATAATATTATATATTAGTATAGATGCAACTTCTAACAAAAAATATTTAAATATGAGATAAAATAAAGTTCCATCCGAAATCAACAACCAATTTTAATGAAAGGATCCTCTTACATTTCGTTTCGAATTAATATCTGTATCCAGGTGAAAAATAGCTGTGGAGAAGTACGCAAACAAACAGACAAAAATAAAACAAATAGCCGGTTTTTATTAAATTACTCCTCTTTACTTCGTTTCTGTTCTTATTATGTTATACTATATATTAATTTTCAGTGAAATTTCCTTACTAAATAAATTAATTTCTAGTCATTACATATGTACCTAAAATTTGTTTGTTTCATTTTAAACTCCATAAATTTGTTTGCAATTGAATAATTTTTAATTAATGTTTTTATGGACGAGCTCACAGCCCACCTTGTGTTTTTTTTTATTGCTTAGGTGGTTGGACGAGCTCACAACCCACCACACGTCACACCACCTGGCGTTCAGTGGTTACTGGAGCCCATAGACATCTACAACGTAAATGCGCCATACACCTTGAAATATAGTTCTAAGGTCTCAGTATAGTCACAACGGCTGCCCCACCCTTCAAACCGAAACGCATTACTGCTTCACGGCAGAAATAGGCGGGGCGGTGGTACCTACCCGTGCGGACTCACCAGAGGTCCTACCACCAGTAATTACGCAAATTATAATTTTGCGGGTTTGATTTTTATTACACGATGTTATTCATTCACCGTGGAAATCAATCGTGAACATTTGTGAAGTATTTCATCACAAAAATTGGTACCCGCCCGCGGGATTCGAACACCGTTGCACCGCTCTACACGAATGCACCGGACGGCTTGTCCTTTTATCCTTTGAATTAAAATTAAGGCCACGACGATTTCAAATTATTATCTCACATTATCACAGTAACAGTTTTCAGTTCGGCCTTCCATGGAATTTTCTTGACCGGGTCTTTAACATTATTATCGCCCTCTTCTGCGGATCACTGACTGTCTGAAAAATTGTAACAAAAAATAAAAAGAAACGAAAAGATTGTAAAAAGTAAATTAAATGGCAATTTAAAAACAATGAAAAATGAATGCCACGTACAACAATATTATTCATTATTTCGATCCCTTAACATGCCCTAGGACATTTTGCGTAATGGAAAGGGGAACAAATATGCTCGCATAAAAGTGGATAGAACCCCAAGTAAGAGAAAGTATTGATTCACATGCCCATAATAAATTTAAAACATATTTACATATACAGCCATGGCTTCGGCTGTCGCTATTCTTTATATTTAACTCGTTATTAAAAAATATAAACATACACAAGAGCTTTTCGTAACTTTTTCATGAAAACGTGTTAATACCGATGGTATTAGATTTTTTTGGTATTTGGGATTTTGAAGAAGCAATTTCTCTTACATGTCAGTGCATCGTTCAGTATGTTAGTGAATTAATAAAGGCTCTACGTAAATGAAGCACTTCACCCGGTCCTGGTGAAACTGGAGAGGTCTTCCGGCCATTACACACAGTATCCCTTCCTCATAAAAAAACGGATCTTCCGCCAAGTTGCCGAGAGCAACAGCACCAATAGCAGACAGTAGCTCGAGGTGATTCAGGTTATGATATATAAGAAAGATTATTTGATCTCAAATAAAAGCTTACCACACCTTTATGCGATTCCGATCGGTAACCTTGTGATATTTAAAACATTGAATATTGTAAAATTAAATGTAAACCTGAAAATCAGTTTAATTATTATCCATTAGGATATTAGTTAGTTTATCGAAGTTCACCGAGTGAGTGAATACCACCGACCGCTCTAAGATATGATGAGGAATTCTCAATAGTATTATAATACGGCTTATGTTAGTTGTAATGCCCAATTGGTGGAACCAGCTCGTGCGATCTTGCAACACGCCATACCATTATTTAAAAATCTAAAACTATTACGGACACAATAGAACTAACAGCTTTTACATATAAATAAAATAATAAAAAAA